>NC_089653.1:22777500-23035000 GCF_037042795.1 Molothrus aeneus | reverse complement strand
GCGGCGAGCGCGGCCCCACCGATATCACGGCTCCGGGAGTTTTCCGTTTCCAAGCGGCACCGGCCCTGCCCGGGCTGCCCCAGGGTGCCCCAGGGTGCCCCAGGGTGCCCGTCTCCTCGCTCGGGCACAGGAAAGGGGTCCGGTGTCCCCAGCGCCCCCCAGAGTGCCGCAGAGCCGAGGAAGCAGATACGGGCCTTGCCCCGGGGCCGAAGGCCGCGGGGAGGGTGTGGGGAGTGGGTGTGGGCATGGCAGGCGGGCAAAGAGCTCGTACCCCAGGGGAGCCGCTGCCGAAGGTACGGAACAGTGGGAGGCCAAGAGCTGCTGGGGGGACGCGCGGCGCTTCCCGACAGCCTTTCCACATGTCGCGATACCAGGGAGCGGTCGCGATACGGCCGTGAATGTTCAGTGCTTACTGCGGGAGGCGGGCGGGCGAGACGGTGTGACACATGGAGGGAATGAGGAGAGCCCTGTGTCACCTCAGCCTGCCGGTCCCCGGTGTGCCCCGGGCTGGGGGCGGGCGGGCAGCGGCCCTGTACAGGGGCTGTCTTTCCGGGGAGCGGAGGAGACAGGCTGCGATTCCTGCCCCAACCCCAGAATCGGCAAGAAAAAGCCTTTCCTTTCAGCAGAGACTCATGCATCAAACTTCAATTTTCCGGACGATTGAATTAGTGATTTTTTTTCTCCTGAACTAAAATACACTTAAGTCTTTGGGATTAATTACCACGTTCTGGTCCCTCAGACTGTAGTATTAGTTATCGTTGCCATATTCGACATCAGCTCTGACACCTCATAAAATAAGGAACTGAATTTCACTGACTCAACCTGCTTCAACCCTGTTGGATAATTCAGAAGGGGGCTTTATTCTCCGTCTGGGAGCCCTGTGCGAAGTGAACAAGATCAAATATGGATCTTCTCCACCCCCCTCAGGGAAAAAAAAAAAAAAAAAAGCTTAACTCCCCCCCGCAAACACTAAACAGTGCCTTTTCCAAGCAGACAACACCCCCCCACCGCCTCCTCCCCTCCCGCTCCCTTCACACCTCCAAACGAAATCTAAGGCAGTGTCAAGTTTGGGGATGAAGGATGGGTATGGCAGGGGCGGGAGGATGGGCGGGAGCAGGGCGACAGGCAGGAGGGCATGTCCGGCTCCTGCGTTTGAGAAATGGGGTTTCTGCCGGGGAGGGAACAGCGGTGGTCGAGGCGCGGGCTGGACCCAACCCTCGGGGGTCCCCACGTCCGCGCTGCCCCTGCCCGCACCTGCCCGCGCCCGGTGCCCGCGCCCGCCCCGACGCGGGGGACACGGGGCAGCGCAGCCCCCGACGGGGCGGGTGATGAGCGACCTCCGGGCCCCCGCTCGCTCCCGCAAGGCGCTTCCATGTTCCCGCACACCATTTTGCCAGTTGCTAGTTTTCACCTCTTCGGGCCAGGACCTGGGGTGTTTAAGCGGATTAACGCCTTTATTTTCCTTGTCGGGAATCACTTGGGAAAGGCCTGTGTCTCTCCCTGCCCGGTGCCCACCTTTTCCCAGGCCGAGCAGCGGTGAGCCAATGCCCAGGGCACGGAGCACCGGGCTGGGGGCGAGGAGCTCCGAAACGCTGCGGGTTTGCCGGGAGCGGACACGGGACGGACTGTGCCCCCTCTGTGAATCCGTGCAGGAAGTACTGGGGGCAGGTTGAAGGCCAGACAAGGGGACTGCTGTCCCAGGTGTCCCCGGCCAAGAAGTTCCAGCTGGGGGGCTCGGCCCAGCACCCTCCTTCTCCGGGATAGCGCTGGACACGGACAGGAGCGGCCGGCGGCCCGTGGCTCGGCGAGGCAGATCCGGAGATCCCTAATTTGGGGTAAATCTGGGAGTCTGGGGCGGGCAGGAGGGGTTCCATGCCGCGTCAATGGCAGCAGCCCTCCGAGTGGGCCGGGAAGGTCTGCGGCTGGGTCAGCCCAGAGGGCACGATTCAGCGCTGTCGCCGCGTCCCTCTTGCTGCTGCGGGGGAAAAAACCCAAACCAGCCGACAAACAGCAGTCCCACTCCCACACCCACCCACCCACCCCCTTTTCCCCCGAAAAAAAGAACAGAAACAAGAAAAAAAAAACCAAACAAACATACCACCGAAAAGGAAACAAACAAACAAACAAACAAACAAAACCCCGTATTGTATCTAAAATTCGAGGGAGAGCGAACCCAGAGCAATAGATCTACTCATGTAGGTGATCCTAGGGAACGGCGCATTTCAAACTGGATGACAAACGACGTGCACAAGCCAGAGCTTCATTTTTAAGCTAAAAAGAAAATCTTTTGTTTGTCAAAACGCAGATTAAACATCCAAAATCCCAGTTATCTGGAAATAGGGGGCTAGCCAAATTAACAGGCTACAAATCTTCAGGAGGAGGCTTTATTTACTAACCCGCCCCAGCCACGTGTGGTAAACTTCTGCGGGTGCAAGGCGGCCCGGCATCTCTTCTCTTTGCACTCAGAAGTCAATAGATCAGAAACCCAAATTAACTCCCAGCCTATTTTCCATACACCCAGCCACTTTCTTTTTTTTTTTTTTTTTATTTCTTGGTTATAGTGAATTGTACTGTTTGCAGCCTCATTAAATCCATTCCAAGACAAAAGAATAAAAGACTGGGGGGAGGGAGGGGACAGGAGAGGAGGGGGAACAAGAGAGGGAAAAAAAACAGATAAAGAAAACAAATAAAGCCCTTTAACTAGATCTTCACATAAATGTCACAGTTTCTCAGCATTTACGATTTCCCTGCTTAGCATAAAAACACTTAAGGACAAGATTGAAGGCTTTCCGAGAGATCTGGACAGAAGTCAAAGCTATCATTCGGAGGTTAAAAAAAAAAAAAAGAATAAAAAGAAAAAGGAAAAAAGAGGGGATGGCGAAGTGGGGGCGGGAGGTGGCGGAAAACAAGTGCTCTTCCAAATAATACTAAAGAAAAGTGAATTTCATTGTAATTCATAGGCTTGTTCCAAATACCAAGAGAGAAAGAAAAAAGAATAGAAGCGCACAGATGCCCCGACGAAGGGAGAACAGCTCTGCTCCCATTGTTGTGGAGTTAAACAGTGGAAGGGAGGGTTAACCTAATCCATCAAATTGTCTGGAAATTGTGAAGAAAATTCAAAAACCATATGGTCTCCAAGCGCTCGCCTTCTCTCTGCTGCGGAGGGGCACGCTTGTTTCAGCATGGCGAACCGCAGGAGGCTGTATATGCTCCATTGTCGCTTGTCACTTCAGAGAAGAGGGCTCATTTGTCCCCAGTTTTCATGCTTTACGCTAAAAATTACAACCCCATCCATTCTCAAAGAGGAGAAAGATTTATTTAGCCTCGGAGAAACTGGACCAAAAAAAAAAAAAAATCCAACCCACAAACCAACCCTGTCTTATCTGGACACCTCTGCCGACTCCACCACTGTACACCAGATTTGCCTTTCTCACATAAATTTTACAAAGAATAGGGAGAAACACACGTTGCTCGACTCCAAAGGCAAGTCACGCTGCCAAGAGAAAACACATTCACCAGAGCTTTAATTTTGGCTGGAAAAAAAAAAAATAAATGGAACACCCCCCGTCAAAAAAAAAAAAAAAAAAAAAAAGGAGGGAGGAAATGAAAAGAAAAATAACTAAAGGGAGGAAATGAAACATTTTCCATCCCTGTGTCCCCGTGGCAGCTTTTGCCCAGACGCGGGAGGCCTGGCCAGCCAGGCGGAGGGCAGCTCCCCCCGCAGCACACCCCGCTCCTTTTGTCCAAATCGCTGATAACTCCTTGCTGCCGCTCGGATTTGTTTTTCCTTTCAATTATTTTTTTTCCTGCCCTTCTTTTTGCCTTGCAATTTCAGGCTGGAAATGCCCTGCTGACAGCGGGAGGGTCCCGGGGTCCCGGTGGTTCCGCTCGCCCCTCCGCGCTCCCGCAGCCGCCGCGCATCCCCCGCGCCCGGGAAGCGCTGCCCGCACCTCCGGCCTTATCGATGCTCCGCGTTCTTCCCCTGCTAAACTCTGCCTGGCAATAGACTTAGAAAAAACCCCAAAATAATAATATTGGTCTAGCTCGTGTTCTCCTTTCCCGTCATTTTTCTCGCAGGTACTGCTCTCACAGTAACTTTAAATACAAACGGGAAGGGAGATTCCTGCGGGGGAAAAGTCCGGTGTCGCCTCGGACCGGCGGCGTGTTTTTTCGGTCACAAATGAAGGACGTTAAAAAGTATATTAAAATGGTAAGGATTTTATTGTATCGGAAAAAAGAGCTATCTGTACAATTCTAAGAGACAGTAAATAAAGCGACATTGTCCCTATCGGAACTTAAATAGCAGGCCTTTTAAAATTTGTACAATTCAAACAAAACCAGGTCTTAAATCTGTACATTTTTTTAAATTTATAGTGTAATATTTAAATGTATTGATTTGGGGATTTGTACTTTTTTATTTCCATAGCATGCAAAAAATTCTAAAAAGAGTAAAAAATAATTCTAGGATTTTTTTATTTTTCCTTTTTTTTTTGTTACCACCTTCATATCAAAAATACGAAAGGCAGCTTTTTAATAAAAGCACAACAATAGCAGAAAATGGTAAAAATAGCTTTTAATTGTTAAAATGAGGCAGAAATTGCATTGGAGACAAATCTCTATGCTCTAGGAAAAAAAGAAAGTATATATTTTTCAACTTGCATTATCACCCAGCCCCAAGTTCCCAAGATTGCGAAAGGAAAAAAAAATATTTTTAAAGGGAAAAAAATTAGTTCGTGCACATCTGAAACATGCAAGGAAAGGAAAGCGGCTAATTTTTTGCTGTTGCCGTTTTAAGCCTAACTTAAATCTTCTCTAAAGTGGTTCGTTTCGGAAGTCTTTGAAAACAACTGCTTTCCCAAACATCTGTTGGAAGCCAGGTTTATTCCAAGGTTACGCGTCTCCCTTATAGATAAAATAATCATCACTGATAGCTATTAGAAAAAATAATAATCAAAACCTCAAAAAGAAGGGGGAAGGAAAAAAATTCCAATATATAAGTTTAAATATTTATACAGAAGCCGTCCGTAATTGCACCGTTCCGAAGATGTGGCAGGCGGAGGGATATCGACTCTACCCTAAATTAATCGGGGGGTGTGTGTCTGTGGTGGGGTTCTATTGCTTATTGCTCCGACCGAGGGGAGCAGCCGCCCCGCCGCGCTGCCGGGGCCGGGATGGGGGCCGAGGGTGCCGGTTTGGAGCTGTCGGGATGGGGGGGGAGGGACATGGGGGGGGGGCGCCGGCCGCCCCTCAGTCATCCACGTCGATCTCCACGTCCTCCTCCTCCTCTTCCTCCTCCTCCTCGCTGTCCCGGCGGCTGCGGGGCCGCTCCGTGGGGGGCGAGGCGGGGCGGGGCGGCGGCGGAGCGCCGGGCTCCCGGGCGGCGGCGGGGGGCGGCGGCGGGGACCCGGGCCGCGCCTTGCCCCGTCCCTCGGCGCTGGGCTCCAGCTCGGCCAAGGCCACGATGTCCACGGCGGGGTTGGGGCCCAGCTTTTTGGCCGATTCCACGTCGGCCTTCATCTCCTCCAGGTCTCTCTTGAGCTTGGCGCGGCGGTTCTGGAACCAGGTGATGACCTGGGCGTTGGTGAGCCCCAGCTGCTGGGCGATCTGGTCCCGGTCCGCCGGCGACAGGTATTTTTGGTAGAGGAACCGCTTCTCCAGCTCGTAGATCTGGTGGTTGGTGAAGGCCGTCCGCGACTTCCGACGCTTCTTCGGCGTTTGCCGCTGCCCGAAGATGGTCATCCCGTCCCGGCCTGCCGACGAGCCGCCAGATTGTCCCCGCTTTCCCGTGTCCACCCCGACCCGAGCCCCCGGACCCCACACCCCTGCCCCGTCGGTATCTGGAGGGAGCGGGACAGAACCCCCTCTCCCGCACCCCGAGGGCCGCGGGGGAGGATGCTGCCGGGTACCGGCCGGGTACGGGCCGCCCAGGGACCCTCATCCCACCCCATGCGACACCCTGGGAGATGGCGAGGGACGAGGAGACAAGGAAAACCAGGCCGTGGGAAGGAGCGGGGTACCCACCCGTTGGAGGACCCCCTACTCTGAGAGGGGCTTACCTTCGGCCGCCTGCAGCACGCTGACTTCCAGCCCCTTGAAGGTCTTGCTGGCCAGCTCTTCCAGGGCGCAGAGGGGCGAGGTCTGGGAGAGCAGCGCCCGGCCGGAGAGGGGCAGCCCGGCCGGGGGGTGCTTCTCGGCGGCGGAGAGGAGGTGGGCCGTTCCGCAGAGGGTGTAACTCCTCCGCACCGAGGGCTTGTTGAGGATGTCCTCGATGCTGAAGGGGGTGAGGGGCTTGTTGGAGTTGGCCGGCGGTGGGAGGTGATCCAAGGGGCTCCGCCGCCGTTCTTCCCCCGAGGAGGGCTTGGGTTCTTCTTTGGAAGTCATGGTGGGGCCGGGCTGCACGGGGCTGCCTTCCCCACCCGCGACGGGGATGCGCTGCCGCGGGGAGGAGACCCCGGCGGGACCGCGGGGTGACGGCGGCGAAGACAGCGAGCAAAAGTTGAAGCCCACCTCCAACTCCGGCGGAGGAGCCCCGGGTCCTCCCGGGGAGAGCCACGTCGGGCGGCGGGCCGGGCGGGCAGGGCGGCGGGCGGGCGCGGAGCGGAGCAGAGCTGCCGTCGGTCCCTCGCCGAGAGGTGGTCCTGCCGTACCTCTTGTCCCAGGGTTTTGGGTCGGAGATTTCCCCCCCTCCTGTCTGTCTCCTCTCTCTCTCTCTCTCTCTCTCTCTCTCTCTCTCTCTCTCTCCCTCTCTCTCTCTCTCCCTGTCTCTCCTCTTTCTTTCTTTTTCTAGCTGCTATTTTAAGAAACACCCCAAATCACAGCACTTTCCCTGCCCCCCCACCTCAAGCTAATACCCACCCCAAAATAATTTTTAAAAATAATTTAAAAAAAAGAAGAAAAAGAAAAAACAGACTTCGTCCAGGGGAAGAGCAGCCCTCGTACCGAGACCTCGGACCAGGGGGAAAGAAGCGAGAAGAGATGGGGTAATTGACTATTGCTAACAAGTTATTGTTGATTGGGAGGTAATCAATTATCTTCAATGACACTTTTCGCCCTCTCTCTCTCTCTCTCTCTTTCTCTCTCTCTCTCTCTCTGTCCAATGCAGGCTTTTGCAAGTTCGGAGACCCATTAATTAGGAGGCGGTATGGAGGTGGAGCCCAGTTGAATTATAATGCTGAATGCACTTGTCATATTCTGGCCCTGCTATTTGTTTGGACATATATATTTTTAAATTACATTACAATCCAGCCTTTATTGCATCAGGATAATACAGTATAGTGAAAAATAATAATAAGCGAAAACAAAACAAACCGAAAAATATCCGGCTGAATCTTTTTTTTCTTTCCCCCCGAGATTATTTTTTTGTTGTTGTTTTCTTTCTATTCTCCCTCCTGCTAATTTCTGCTACCAGGTTATTTAAAATGTCTCTCTCCAGCTCTACCCAGAGCCGTTTGATTTTTTAGGTTTTGTTTTTTTTTTTTTTTTTTAATGAGGGGAAGAAGGGGAGAGCCTGGTTCCAGGTAAGGCAGACCTTTCCTTTCCAATAAAACCGGAAGGTTTCCGCCGAATTTGTCGTGCTCCTCTTTCCCAGCGCCCTATGTCGGAGCGTGCAGCGGGGGCCGGGGCGGGAGCAGGGCCCCCCGGTGTCGGGAGAGCCCACGGAGGGGTTGCGTGGCGGGCTGCGGGCCGGGAGCGCTCCGGGGATGTCGGCGGCTTCTTGGGCTTCGGTGGCGCCGGGTGATTCCGGCCGGGAGCAGCGCGGGGGGAAAGAGTCGGGGAGGGCCGGTTTCTAGCCCGAGTCCTTTTGCTGCGAGCCCACGGGTGGCTCTGGAGAGGGGCAGGGGTGGCGGGGATTGCTGTGCCCCCACTCTCGGGGAACCCGGCCCGGGCCGGCTCTCCTCGGGGCCAGACCCGCTCCTTAGTATTTCAACGCGGATCACCATCCCGCTTCTGTCTCGCCGTTCCGCAGGGACGGAGACAAAGCCCAGAGCCGGGGTGAACAGCTTGGCTCCCACTGCGGGCGTGAACGCTCCCCCACGGTCCCTGGGGGGACCTCGGCCGGGACACGAGCCGCGGCCCGGGCTGGGGCTGGACGGGACGGGACGGGCGGTGGCTGGAGAGGCGGTGGGGCAGGAAGAGAGACAGGGGCTTGGATTGGGCCCCAACTTTCCCTCCTCACCTTGAGGGCCAAGAGGAGGACGGCTGGAAACTCCCAGGCCGCTAGGTACCAAACAAGCACAAAAGAAGCAAATGGCTCCTCTCCTTAAAGCGCCCTCTTCCCATTTTTTATAGCTCTCTGGGAGTCTCTTTATGCAGTGACCTATTTTTAAAGGCCTATATTGGGTTATTCATCATATCAAATACTGCGAGGAGATGGGGGGGAGCCGGTCGGGGGGGGAGCGAATTACACTGATTCTAAATCGCCCGGCTTCTTTGCTTTGCTAGGTGGATTATTTGCTTCTCTTTGCTCGGGTTTTATGAAGTGATTTAAACATATTTTAACCAATTAGAGACTTTCCTCCTCTCCCTTGTGTCCCCTCGCATTGTTTTCCAGAGTGTCGTTTTATGTCAGGATCCAGGTTTTATTGAGAACTCAGCCGGGGTGCTGGTGTTATAATTACAGAAATAAGAATTTAAAAAATAAAAAGAGGGGAAAAAAACGAAAGAAAAATAGCCTCGTTCCTGAGTGCGAGTTTGGGCGGGCTGGCGGGCGTACGGGATGCTCTGAGGCACAGCCGGTTACCGGCTGCAGCCTTTCCCGCAGAGTGGAGTGCGGACACGGGAGCAACTCACCCCCCCCCCCCCCCCCCCCATCTCGAGCACAGCCCGTTTCGTTCAGGGCACGAGCAAAAGTGATTCAGACACAGCGAAATCCTGCAAACCATTTTGGATCCCCCGTTGTCCCCCCAGCCTACGTCTCCTCTCTCTTCCTACGCTGGAGGACAGGGCTTTCAAAGTACCCTGCTTTTTTTTTTTTTTCTTTTTTTCTTTTTTTTTTTTTTCTTTTTCTTGCTTTTGGCTCCCTAATAGGGGCAGAGCCGGGGGGAGGACGGACAGCAGCCTCAGTACAGACTTCCCGACACAGAGGGACCTTTCCTCGTTTGCCTCGGCCGCTGCCTGGTAGGGGATAGACAGGTTCTTGCTTTGCATGAATAGCTCAGCCCGGTGGCTCCAGGCCTGTCGCCTGCCCTTGTGCCCAGCGTCCCTCCCCAGATAGCACCTCACTGAAAAAAGGGTGGTTGAGAGGGAAGGGGGCAGATCCCGACCGCCTTCCCCGAGTCCCCCGGCTCTCGGTGTTTGTCCCGGCGGGCTCCGACAGAGTCCTTTCCGCTGTGCTCTCGGCTGCCCGGTGCTGCCTTTGGCGGATCTGGGTTCGTTTGTCCTGTGCTTACTTTTCCTTTGCAACCGCTGCATCTCCCTCCTCGCAAACGATTCCCTCTCTGTGCACCGGGGGTGGGCTGGGCTGCCCCCAACCCGGCTTAGGGAGAGAGCTCGTCATCTCCCTTCCTCACCCTTCGGAGTTTAATTATTTTAATTTTCTTTTTTGGCAGCCCGTTTGGCACCCAACCCCGAAGTAGGGACCCTCAGTGCCCTCCGGCGTGTCCCATTGCATCTCACTGTCCTCGGAGGGCTCCTGAGAGCAAGGGGGCCCCGGGGACAGCCGGGGGCCTGCTCCAGCCACCGCCACGGAACTTCGCATCCCGCCGGGCTCTTCTGCCCGTCCCGCCGGGACTCAGCTGCTAGTCGTGTGTCCCAGCTTTGAGGTCGTTTGGGGAAGAACACCCTCATCCAATGCGCTCCAACACCCTCCCTCCCCCCCGCTTTTCCCTGCAACAGCCCCTCTGAGTGGGACCTGGAATTGCCCTACTCCTGGGCCAGGCAGAAGTTTGAGTCGGGTTCCCGATCGAGAGACGGGGACAAGCAGGGCTAGGGTGCACGGTGGCCCTTGGATGTCCCCGGGGATGGATGAGGGCTTCCTCCCAAACCTTTGGGGATGTATCGGTCTAGGTCCCTGCCTTCCATCGTGGAAGAAAATCGAGTAAAGCTGCGGCGTTTCCTCCTCACAGAGGAGAAAACTGCATCTGAAACCAAAACTCCTCGTGAGTGGGGACACACAACAACAACAACAACATCTCAGGCTCCGAGTAGCATCTTTGGAAGCCTTTCCTCTTGCCGTTTCCAGAACCGTATTTCGGGGTGTGGGCATAGCTGCCCTCCTCGGAACAGTCCCGGGCCCGGCGGGCAGCAGCAGGACGCTCCCGGGGCTGCCCGGCTCTGGCTGTATGCGGTCCGCTCCTGTCCAGGAAAATGTCACAGGAATATAATTAAAGCAGGCGGCATATATCATTCAAGTGTTGATCACCAAAGTAACTGCGTACAAATGACACCTCCTTTCCCGGCATAGCTGAGCCGTGCATGGCTCCCAGCTATGTCTGCCTAGTTTAAGTGGTCTAAACACGTTACCACTCCCTGTTAGCAGCGGGGAGAGGAGTAAAACTCCTGCCCTCGAGCTAGTAGCTAGTCTTGGCACAGCATCTCTCAAAGGCCGGGAGGGCGAGCCGGGAACCTAAGAAATAACTGTTTTAGTCTTCAAGCATCCCTCCAAGTTTGGGGCTGCGAGTGCCGAGGGGCGGAGAGGCCCCGGTGGGACCCGCGGTGAACGGAGAGCCACGGCAGGGTCTGTGGTCCCTGTCCCAGTCCACTCCTGAAAAACGGCCCGTAACTGATACCTAGAGGTATCCCCTGATGCCGCCGCCGCCGGGCACTGCACGGCATTGCTCTCTTCGGAAAACAACGGTCCCGAGCTGGGCGTCCGTCGGCTCCCAGCTATGATGGGGAGGGGGCACCGGGGTCCCGGGGAACGCTGTGGGGTTAGGGAGAAGCTCCCCAGCAGAGCCCATTTCTGGAGCTCGTTGTACAGCTATCGGCCGATCCTTCCTTCCCTCGCAACCACCTCCTTACAGGGGAAGAAACTTTTCCGCACCAAAAATAAATGTGACCCGGGTGCTCGCGTCCGGCCTGGGAGCTGGGGTCAGGGGCACTGCGCCCAGTCCGGCCCGGCTGGGACACACCGGCCCCGGGAAGCCCCGAATTTCCCCCGTCAGAGAAAGATGGAGAAGTCGCCGTTCCCTCGGACGTCTTCGGCCGCGGGGCCGGGACCTGACCGAGGGCTGACCAGGGACGAAACCCGCGGGTCCAGAAACCCAGCCAGGAGCGGGATGCAAGGAGCAGGCCCCCTCGGGCGGACGGGAGGTGCGGTGCCCAGCTCCTCCACTTCACCTGGGGATTTTCGTTTGCAAACCGGCTCTCGGGGCGACTCAGTGGCGCCGAGATCAGCCGAGCTCCGGGGTCCGTGCACTTTCTGCCTACCCCTGGGACCGATTTGTTTCCCTCCCGCAAAGTCCCCGCATTGTGGTGCTGGCACGGCAGTGTTCGCATTGCTCTCGCCGTCCCGCTGTGGGGCCGGGAGAGGAGGCGGGGGGGAATCCCAATTTGGGCCAGTCCCTGGCCTGGTGTAAGCAGGCACGCTCTCGGGCTGGTGTAAAGGAAACAGGGAGCCCGTCTCCCCTACAAGCCGTTTTAGAGCACAAATGGAAAGGAACGACCAGGGTGGATCAACACCTCCAGCTACCTCATCGATCTGCGTGGGGTCCCAGGGAGCATTTACCATAGCGGGGGAGAAACGCAGGGGTGCCCCCATCCCTAATGTCCAGAACCAGTACTTTGTCGCTCCTCTTAGCACAGCTGGGGACCCTCTCGTCCCACAGCTCCTGGTGGATTTTAGGGATTCTCTGGGGTTTGTGGGGGCTAGAGAGCCAGTCTGCGCTGATGGCTCCCCAGCCAGACTCCCGGGTTTCCCCTTGGAACAGAGGCTCCAGTAGCCGTTCCAGGAGTTCCCGTGAGAGTAGGGCCAACAGGAGCGTATGAACGTATTTAATTTTTTACATTCCAGTATTTTATTTTCTAGTCCAAGAAATCCAGTAGGACTCAAGCTTCCTGGCAAAAACGGTCGGGACATGACTGTCCCAGCTCCAAGCAAGGCAAGAGCTTGATTTTTATCAATTCGTAGTTTTAAAACCTCCTAAATACTCCGATAAATGCCATCTGCACAACGCCTCTGGAAGGCAGGGAGGTGGGACCGAGACTGTCGGGGGCATTTTGCGCCTCCTGGCCGTGTCAGGGTCTGTGGATGATTGAGATATAGCAGCTCTCGGACCCTCCCTGCCCCGTCCCAGTTCTTAAAGAGGCAAGGCCGGGCTGTAGGGCAAGCGAGGAAGACCCTTCAGAGGGGATCAGTGCAACCCCGGCCTCTTCAGAGCCTGTCTGTCCCCTGGGCCACTTTCGTTTTGGGAAAAACGAAAGGCGAAAACGCCTTCGGCTCCAGGGAAGAGGATGGAAGGGGAAGGGATGGCCACGGAGCTGACCCTGGGACGGCGGGGCTGGGAGCTGGGGAGGCGGGGGCAGACGGCGCGCCCGGCCCGTGCAGCTGCGCCCGGAGGCGGCTGGAAATAGCGCACAGCGCTGGGTTCCCCTGTCACCTCTGGTCCCCGCGGGGCTGGAATGGGAGTGTCGAGACCCCAGGTGATGCCCATCTCACCCCGGCCCCGGGTATCCCTCGCTTCCCCCGGGAGAGAAGCCGCGGAGGGTCTGCCGCAGGACTTCTCCCTGCCCTGCAACTGCGCTCCGGTCTCGGAGCTCCACAAAACTTTGGTTGGTTGGTCGGCGGGGGGGGACAAACGACACAGCCACCCAGGACTGTGACAGCCGAGCCGCGCTGGCTCCTCCGAGACCTGTAATATCTCTGCCGCTCCCGGCACGCGTGAATAATTCACCAGGCTGCCAAATGCAAGTAACGTTTGTGCCAGCTATGAAAGAGCTGGGGAGGCGAAGGCTTATTTTTGGGGGGCAGGAGGAGGTGTGGGGAATCAATTGAAACTTAATAAAGGGAGTGGGGGGGGACAATGGTGGAAATAAGGCAGGCAACTTCTTCTAATAACAACTTGGTGTTAATAATTCAGGAGCAGTCATTGGATTATAGCGCAATATCCGAAGTACACGTTGCCGGCACTGTGCGGGTGGATAATGTAATCGGAGCTCATTTTGCCTTCCAATAAATTACAGCAGCAAAAGTTTCCTGTTAAAGCAGTTATTTGTATTTCTTTTTTGAAGGTGATTCCCCTTCCAACTACTGCAGCAAGACAATTAATTAAAAACTAATATATCCATCCATTGCAAGAGCAGCACCAAGAAGCAAACCCACACTTTGACTGTGATCTCTTCCAACTTTCAGTGCTGTGAGGCTGCTCCACCTTCTCACTTCTTTCTTTCGGTCTCCCTGTTTTTTCATCCCTCCTTTTTTTTTCATCCTACTCCATCTGGCATCACAGGAGCCCTCCAAGCTCAGAGAAGTGCTGCTGAAAAGAAAACTCTCCCTAAAATACATCTCTTCATATTAGACTTGCCATGTTTGTTCCTCTTGTCCCTCTCAGGTCCTGTCATGAAGGGGTAGCAGCTAGAGATAGGGTCAAACAGCAGTTCACTTGTCTTTCAACTCTCACATGAGGTGAGTTTGCAAGGCTCAGATGACTCTCCTTTTTATTCCAAACTGCAGCAGCATTTAGCAGCAGACACATCCCCCAGACCCAGTCAGGAAATTGCAACTTTTCTCTTCTTTATTCCCCTGTTCCTCTTACCAAAAGCTGGGCGATACCCTTGCCTTCTTGTGGCGTTCATCTCCAGCTGGGATTCAAAAGATGATTCTCAAACCTCTCCCAGCCTCTCCTGCTGGACAAAGGGATCCACTGCACTGCTCTCCAGTGTCAAGCTGCTGTCTGCATCCTCAGACCTGCTTCATAAAGGAACCTTTCCCCAAGAGTTTGTCCATGAGCAGTAGACATCTCTGATGAGAGGCTTTACACATATGTTTGTTTTATTCTGCTTTCTGTTTCAGGAACCTTAAACACATTTCTCAGCTGGTCATGTTTCAGGCAGGGCTCTTTCTGTGGGTACTTTTAGCATCCTGTAATGGTGACTGGCATTCCCATCCTGCATAATAGCTGCTGTCAGCTTACAGTGTTTCTGTACCGATCGCTGTCAGATCAGGCTGTCTCCCTGTCTCCAGTGCTGCATGGAGGTATGATGGGGAAAGAGAGAAAAGAGCTTCCTGGAGGAGGCTGGAGTGAAAAGAATCTCTCTTGTTGGGTACTTTCCTGATTCCCACCCTTCAGATTCAGATTCTGAACTCTGAGGTTTAATATCATGACAAAAATCTCTCTTATGATTCCACCTCTGAGCATCCTGGAGTCCTGTCCACTTCCCTTCTGTCTGTTGTTCAGTTTTTGACATCTCTTGGCACCAAATTCCCATGTCCTCTGGCCTGGCACCCAGGACTCTTTTTCAGCTGATGTACAATCCCTTGTGACTTGTGGAACTTTACAGCCTGCACTTTTTTCTCCTGGGCACTGAGTAAAGCCTGTGTAGTGAACAGCCTCAAGATTTATCCCATTTTTCTGCTTGAAATCTCCTTGGGGTCCACTTAGCTCAGTTGTTTTTTACAGGTGTGCAAAGCAGGTCTTCACTAATGCCAAATACGCAGCAACAGTGGGTTTGGATTCTGCTTGCACATGGAAAAACCAGTCAGGTTCTCTGCACTTGCCTGCACTGGCATTACAACTTAACAAGGACTTGCCAGCACTCCTCAGTAAGAGCTAAGAGAGTGAGCAAGGGAGGTATTAAGGCTGCACACAGCAGAAATAACCTGGTCTGTGTAGGCAAAGGGGCTGGCCGGCTGTTGTGGGCATCCCTCATCCTCAGGAGAGAGTGGATTTGGTGGGGCCTGAGGGGTCCCTGGCCAGGGAGCTGCCATTAGAGGTAGGACACCAAAGGCAGCCGTAGAGGGGCTAGCTTGATCTGTCTGAGAGCACAAATTAACTTCCCAGAAGCAGCCCCTTTCCCTCACCTTAAATCTTGGGATTTTCTGCTTGGAAAGCTGTGTACCTGCTCCTGCCGCCTTTCACAGTCTCAGCGAAGCAATGGGTGTTGAAAATTTCCTGTGCCCTGTGAACTTATTGCCAAACTCCAGAAGGACCTTTATTTACATTGAAAGGAGTGTTTGTGAATCTTGGAGTACATGGACTCCAAGGACAGGAGAGAAAAGCGATTTTAATTTCCCAATGCTAAATAAACACTTGTTGACTGGTAATGCAATGTAAAATTTATAGAATATATGATTTTTTTACTGAGATGTGTAGAGATCCCAAAATGGTGACCTCATTATGTACAAGGAGAGTAGGCAGTGGGTAAGGAGGTGTGAAGTCCAGCACTGGATCACCTGTGCCCCCCCATGGCTGTGGGGCAGTTGCAATGTGAGTGCACCAGGGCCTCTCTTCTCTTTGGTCTTTGTCCTTTTGCCCTGTACATGTGTGCAGTCTGCAATCTCACCAGCTCAGCCTAGTGGAGCTGGGCATGCTGTGCTGCAAGAACATGACCTTTTGCTCTGAAGATGGCAACAGCCTTGTGCTGGCAGCAAAACAACATACCCAGTACAAATAGAATCATTCTGATAATAAATCACCATCCATAATAAGAAGACATTGTTAATAATAAGTCATCCAGGGGCCTCTTGAGACCAGAGTACAACTTACTGTAAAAATAGATAGGAAACATGGTGTGATCATTACAAGCAAGATAACAAATAAAACAGAAAATGACTTTTATAGGCATTTAGCTCTTCTCTCCTTCCCCCAGCTTCCAACTAGTTCTGTTTTCAGTCAGGATGGCTATGATTTAAGTTTGGTCACAAACACAGACTGGATTTTTGCAGATGCAGAGCCCTGGGTTTACTACACCTGTGAGCTGGCTGGCCAGATCACTATCTGCAAAGGAGCTGACAGGCAAAAATCCCTCCTTTTTTTCCTTTCTGCTCACAGTGTGATCCTTTAGTTATCCTGATTTCTCCAAAGGTGATGGATAGAGGCTCCCTGGCTATGATATACAGAAGACATCTGAGGCCTTGCCCATAGATATCAGCTCTTTCTGTATCCCCTCAGTTGGCAGGATTTGTTGCCCAGCTCCCATGGCTTTGTTTTGGCTCAGCTGATGAGGTAACTTCAGAAACCAGAGGATAGGAAGGGGCAAACACTTGGTAAAATGTGAGCTTTGGAAGGAATGAATGTTTGCATTGAGAACTCACCAGACCCAGGAATATTTTCACACATAAACTGTCTGGCAGCAAAAGACTCATGAAAATTGCTTCATGCACAGAAGCGAAGGGAATCTCACACATTTGTTTAAGGACAAATTTGCAAGTTGCCCTTGTACTGTTCTGTCAGCTCTAATCTGCTTGGGATATCAGCGCTGCTTCCTAGCAGCAGAGGGGAAAGAGGCTAGAGCTGTTCAAATCTTTCTTGGTTTTTCCCCTTGTTTGCATTTGCCAGGCAAACAATAGCAGATGTTATATAGTCAGTTCGGTTTGCTACTAGTCCCATTATGCTCTATTTATGTTTCACTTTATTGGCTTTTTTTTTTTATTTTCCTATTATTGTTTCACTCTGGGGGAGGCAGAGGATATAATATATTCATCTTTATTATACAAAATCTGTGTGAAGCATTTAATAAAATGCTGTTTCCACACAGCTAGGAATATTACTGTTAGCTGTTTTTAAGTTAATGCTCCTATTAAAAAATGTTTGATGGCTGCAGTGACTGGAACTTGTGTGGACAAAAAGCACACACACCACTAAATAAGGCACTCATAGCAGTTCAGAGATTTCCTGATGCCTTGTGGAAAACTTCTGTTTAGCCAGATTTCTGCTTATTTAGCATATTTCCAGCATTGTTCTTCCCTTGTTTTATTATTAGTTGCATTTGAATGGAAAATAAATTTTATCTTTTCTCCTCAAAACTCTTTCCTGAGATTGGAGGGGTCAAATCTGGCCCTCATCCCCAAGTCTCTTTCCCAAGCAGGAGTTTTGGTAGAGTATGGGCAAAGGCAAGTGGGGAAGGACACTGACAGGAAGACAGTCATGGTTGCTCTCTGAAGCTGGACCTGCTTGTGTCCTGCTCAAGGTGCTTTCCTGTCCCAAAGCTGCTGATACACACCCAAAAATGTCTGCATGAGGTAGGCCAGGCCTATTCTGCTTTACAAATTGGTGGTCAGGGGCAGAGGGTCTATGCTTGCTCATGGACATGGAGCAGGGCAGTTTTTGAGACCTCCATGGCATGGCACTTGGTTGTGCCAGGAATGGAGGTGGCTCTCCATGGACCAGGAGCACAGGAGATGGTGCTGTTTCTGGGGGTACTTCTGGGAATCATGCAAAATAGCAGTGAAAAGTCAAGGTTACTGCATCAGGTGAGAAGATATGAACAATAGAAAAGAATCTGTTCCTGAGAAACAGAAGAAAGATCTTTCAGAAAAGTCTTTCCCTAACTGACAACTTTCCAGGAAAGACTGGAAACCACACCCAAGACAAGACTGACTCAGAGAGTCTTGTTTTAGACCCAGAGCTCAGTCAAGAACACAGCTTAACACCATGCTTATCCCCAGCACAGGCAGGGGTCTGACATGGAGATGTGGGTCTGTGAATCCTCTCAGAATCAGATGCTTTATCCCTTGGAAGAGCAAGGAGGCAGTTCAGTGATGTGAGTGTTACATGTTTGCAGGAGTGTGAATGGCAGTTGGCCCGGCACTGATCCATACTGCTTGTGAGAGGCTGAAGAAGGCCATACAGGGTTTAATGAAATTCTGCCTGGCCTCACATCCTGACTCCATTGCTGCTGCTGCTGATGGTCATCCTGAGAGAGCAAACGACCCAACTATATTATATGTAATTCTGTATATTATTATCATACAAACTTTAGTAAGTATACGTCATGCTTCCCAGGGATACTTTCCCAGCTCTCAGCTGATTGTGGTTCAGAGGCTCCTGAGCCAGAAGTGATACCTTCATATCTTATGGCCCCAGATAGATTGCATGAATGCATGTAACACTTGTTCTACCCATATAATCTTTTGGCATCCATGATATCCCAGGTCAATGTGCTTCATGGCTGATCTACCAGCTATGCAGATGAGATCTTCTTTTTGTTTGTTATGAATCTGCCACCTGATAACTCTACATCCACTTGCACTTGTTCAGGAAGAGGTGGCACACACTTAATCCCTTCTCACCCACTCCTCAGCCTGTCTGACAGCACAGAAATTCTTTGGTAGAGCCTTTCAGCCTGCATGGATCTGGCGTGGGAGACATGAATCTCCTGTCATTCAGGACTGAGTAATCAATGGAGAAGACCAAGGAAAGTCAAGATGCACCACAGAGGGAGGATGACATTAATGGTGTGGTGGGCAACAGGGCAGCCTCTGGTGTCCCTGGCTGAGCAAACACCTGAGGAAGGTGTTGGACCACCACAATGAATTGGGGGGGAGTTTCTTGGCTGATACATGGGGTTGATAGCTGTCAATGTGAAGGGTTGGCTACTGGGGTTGCAGTGGTGAAACAGAAACCGTGGGGAGAGAGGTCATCCCAATCTGCCAAAATCCCCAGAGCTTCCTGAGTAGTCAGGAAAAAGCAGACCAGGAGTTTGGGGCTCACACATCCCCTCTTGGAATAAATCTAATCTGGGCATCACTGCACTGAACAGAGAGCATCCACTGGCAGCACCCAGGACTGCACTGTTTGGACAAAAGACTGTCCCTCAGCCTGACCCCACCATGGTCTGCAATGCTCTGGGTTTGTTCCTTTGCCCACCCAGGTTTTGGTGCCTTTGTGTACCCCACATTCTTAGGGCTGGGAGGGCTTTGCAGCTGCAAAATTAAACCCAAGGGACTTTTTGGCCCTGCTATGAAATTGTCATGCTTTGGGACGTTACAGCAGAAACGTAAGGACAGGTGTGCTCAGCCTTCACAAGGTTTTTCTCTAGACATGGCGCTGTTGGGGAGGGAGAGGAGCTGGGGGAGGACATACCTGCTGTCAGTGCAGTCATTTCATGACATTGCACTCTCTAGACAAGAGCACCTGCAAGACAGAAAGAGTTTGGTAAGCTTGAGAAAGTGGAAGTGTTTTGCAAAAGCACCATAAACATCTGCTGAGAGGTACCTGGGAACGTGACTGTGAGACAGAATGAGGAGATGAAGTGGGGAAGGAAAATAGGTCTTTAAAACAGGTGAAAGCCACCAGCCCTGTGGGGGTGATGTGAAAGTCTCAATGGCACTGTGGGGGACACAAACCCTGCTAGGCTGAGGAGGAAGCCCTTGGGGAGACTTCCTGAGGCTTTTGCAATGTGGTAGGAGGAAGGAAAGTGCCAGATTTGCTTGAATACTTCATTTTAATTGCAGAAGGCTGCCTGCTGCTTCCTGCTGCCTTGCTGGGATGTGTTTCTGACTCCATCATACTCATGCAACTTTTGGACTGGTGAATGGTGCTGCCGATGGACAAGGACCAAAATGTCCTTGCTGTAGGTATCTCCCCTGTTTACACAGACCTCTAGGACTTAAACCCTGACCATTGCTCTGCTGGGCAGACTCTTCAGGTCACCCAGTCTCACTGCTTCACTGGATTTTTGCCAGTTTTTACATTTCACTCAGTATGTCACTTGGGGACAGTTAAACTTGCATATGTGCGTTTTCTCATCTGAGATTCGTGGTGACAGAAATACCCGTGAAGGTGAGTGAATGTTAAGAGCAAACCAGTCAGGGCAAAGGACATGGATAAGCCACCCTTCATTTCATTGGTTTAAGCATTCTCTCATGATTTTGAACTTGCTTCCCAGTTTTTTTGGCTGCTTGGTGTTGAGAGCACAGAAACAGAGCATGGGTTTCCTGTCAGGATCCAGAGTTCTGGTGATTTTCCCAAATCCCTCAGTCTCCAGAAGCCATTAAACAAAATAACTTCGTTTCCTGTGACCTCCCATTACAATTCCTGATCTGCAGTGTTGTAACACACAGCTCCCAAGGCTGCATCCCAAGGGGCACCTTCCAAACCCCATCTGTCTGCTGAGCACCTTGCAAATGAACTGTGAGTTCAGCTGTATTTGATGTGCTCCTTGTTGGTGAAGAGTGAAGTATGAAGGGACCAAATCTGCATGCCCCTGAGGCAAAAACGGGGTGCAGACGTGTTACCCCACAATGTAGGTCTGGAAGACCTAGAAGAACACATGTGCTTATCCAGCCCTTCATCCTATAATGGTAATTAGTCATATTGGGATTTGTGCAAAATACAGCACTTTTCCCAGCAAGTAATCTCCATTGTTTTAGGTGACGACCCTGAGACACAGAGAGACGATGATACTGGTTTTTTTTTAGTGCTCTTTCTCAGCTCTTGAAGGCTGTTATGCCAAAAACTTCTCCTCACTGTAATCTCCCAGTTCAATTTCCCATAACCAGCACTGGATAATCTTTGTCCACCACCTAACTGCTTATACTCCAGACCTGAAACTGTACAGCTGAAATAGTCCAGCTGAGACAGCTCTACACTACTGTATTTCTTTCCATTAGTCCAAAACCTGCCCAGAAATGAGTGACAAATATCCCTTGTGGGGCCTGAGGTAGCAGCTGTGTCAGTCCAATCCATGCTGGTCTCCTGGTGTGGCTTGGTCACCTTCCCACTGCAGGGGTCATTCTTCACCTGTATCCCAAGCTGTGCTGCCCTGGGAGCAGTGCCAGGTTGGATTTGCAGATTTACCTGTCCAATCCTCACTGGTAGCTGAGTTCAGAGAAGGGATGTTGGAGAGATGTTGCCATGGTTGGGGGGCCATGAAGAGCAGGAGTTGTGGCAGTGGGGGACACTCCCTATCCCATGCAGAAACAACTCTGGGGTGTGGAGACAGATGAGGGTATTGGGCAGAGTGTCAGGGGCAGGCAGAGCGTTGCAGGCAGCCCCTTACCATGGCATCACTGCCTGGGAGCAGATCCCTCCCCATCCCATAAAACTTCTGTTCCCACCCCAGGAAGGGACTTTCGTTTTCCCTCCCTGTTGGAGGGTTGGGCCGATGTGCATTTGCTGAGCCCTGGCTGCTTGCTGTCTCTGCTGCCATTTGCTCTGGGAACAGCCCATGGCACCGGCACCGTGCTCTGCTGTCTGTCTCGATGTCTCTTTAATCCTGTTTCCCTGGTTTCGCATGGCAGCGGCCCATGTTTGCTTGTGCAAAGCCTTCCTCTGGATTGCTGGCAGCCGTGCTTCCAAACCCAGCTTGCCGTTTTCCCCAGAGTGGTGGGATTGATTGGCTCCAGCCGGAATGGGCATGGCTCTCCGCTGCTTGGACCGAAATGCAACCATCTGTTACACCTCTAGTTAAAAGTACATAAAGTTGAGCATTTGCGTGTAGACAATTCCACCCCTGATACGCTTTCCACCACACATCCCTCTCACACTTTGGCAGGATCTTGCACTGCAACGGGCCCAGTACAGGCAAAACCAGCACTTTAGCTCTGCTGGAGCCAAGCAGCGTGGAGATGGTGGGGACGTAAATCAGCCTTTCCTTCTTCTGCTGTAGCAGGCCACCGTCAATTTTGCAGTGGGTTGTGACCCAGGTTTACCCCTGGCTGTGGTTGGTCCTGCTACCTGCTCTGCACTGGGAAGTCCTGCCCAGGCTAGGAGCCAGGCTACCTTGTGCCTGCTGCACCACCAGTGCAGGTGGAAAGGGCAGTGCTTCGCTGAGCCTTGGTCGAGTGTTCCCATCAAGGAAAGGCACTGAGGATAAATAGGCAGCAGACACGTGGGAAGATGGGACTGGCATACGAGATAGCCCTGAGAGTGGGAGGGATGGCAGATGCAATGTCTGTATAGCCCTGCACCTGCAAAGGCCTGGACAGCCCACCTGCCTGCTCGCTGCCCCATGCTGCCAGCCTGGCCTCGTGCTGCCCATTCCCTGTCTACATGGGCCTATGAAGCTTTGCCAGAAGGGGAAGGCAGAGAGTGGGCTGGGAACACTGCTGAGCCACTGCCTCCTTCCTGAAAATGCTGGGCACAATAAGACACTGCTATGGCTATAAGGAGATTTTCATGGACAGAAGAATTTTGGATTCTCTGGTGTTGCTTGCCAGTTCCCACCCTTCCACATCTTTGAGGCTTCCCTTCCCTGAAAGCTACAGTGAAATACTGCTGGGGAATAAAGTTGCTTGCCATACTGCACTTCAGTAGCAGCCGCTTTACATCTGCTCACCCTGTCTCCAAGTCCTTGCTGTGGCTTTCCATGCCCACCAGCAAGTCCATGCTCAGAGACTCACAAAAGGGTCTAACAAACTCCTGCTGAGGCCTGGGCTCAGTATCCAACCTATGCTGGATGTGGGTGGGCAGGGAGAGCTTTAACACCTGTAGGGTGGAGGAAAGCCTAAATGTGTGCAGCAACAGCCACAGTCATAGCCATTGTTGAAGTACCAGATATCCCAGCCCAAATCATCCCCTGTTCCTGCTTCTCTCCTAGGAAGCTGTGGCTGCATCAATAAGGCAGAGAAGCAGACGACAAATAGAGGCACTGGGGTGGGAAATGGTCCTGCCAAGACCAGAGAGCACATCAGAGTCAAGGAAAGGAATTAGTTTGCTCCAGCCCATTTATAACACTGTATCACTGTACCATTTGCTTGACCCTTTATTTTCACAAAAACACATGGCTGAATTGCTGCTATGGGGCAGCTCCTTTTGGAAAGACTCAGGACATAGAGAAAGCAAATCTCCCAGCCTGCTGAGGCTCACAAGTGGGGAGTAGTCAGTGACAAGGACCCTCAAAATGCAGCAGTATCCCCCATCAGTGTCAGTAACTGTCTCTGGAAATGCTGGTCTCTTGATGCTTTCACCAGAACCATAGTTCAGATGAAGTGAGAAGAATGTCACCTTTGCAACGTTTACATGGGTGATGTCCCAAGGAGCCAATGGATATTGGGTAGCCAAGTCTTCTTCCAGGTCTCTGCCTTGGTCATAATGCCTTACAGGCATTACAGGTCCCTCCTGGATTATACCAGAGGGACTGGTGGTGATGTATCAGCCATCCCTGACCTTGCTCATCTTTGTGGGGCAGTGAGGGTGGTGGAAGAAGGGAAAGGCTAAATGCACACCCCAGAAGCCAGGGTGGCTCTGAAAGCTGAGAGGAGAGCTGGGGGCTGGGGGAGAAGAAGAGACATCTGAGCTCAACACAGGGACAGCAGATGGATTGGAAGGAGCATAACCTCATGGCAATGCATGCTCTGGCCCCTGCAGCTGGCATTAAGGGTCAATTATTTTCAGTGTAACAACTCATTTCTAACCGAAAAGAGAGTGACCTGATGACACTGATAGAGCCTGCTGACCTCCATCTCCCTGCTGTGGGAGAAGACAGCAGCACAAGTCTTGAGCTTTGCTTGATGTGAGATCACAGACCACTGTGCCTGATTCCCTTCCAGACCTCCTGGTGGGCCGAATCCAGCACTCCCAGAGCTGCAAAGGAAGTGCTCCTGCACAGCGAGTTTTGAGGGGGCTGCAGCGGGGTGTTGGTGATGAGCCTGGATTTGACATTCGCCCCTTTTAAGAGCTCTAGGAAATGTCATCTCTTTCAACCCATCCATATCGGCTGGGCTTGGATCCTCTGTCCTGATCCAGGTCAGAGCCACTTCAGCTGGAGAGGGCTGGGGCAGGACACTGCATGGGGGGGGGGGTGGATGCCAGCCTGGTCTCCAGCCCCAGTCTCTCACCTGTGAGTGTATGCACACCTGGACCCTGCTTCTTGTGGGAGAAGAACTCCTTAAGGCTAGAGGGCTTTCCCACTGCAAGGTGCAGCCCAGCAAGGCAGCAAGGTGAGCATCAGCCCTGCTTAGAGGATGCAAGGCAAGGCTGGGGTGCTGTCCTTGCTGTGAAGCATGAGTCACCCATCTGCAGAAGGCAACTGCTGGGCAGGATGCTCCAGCATGAGCTGCCCTTTCATGCCAGCACTGCTGAATTTAACCCCTGGAGTAATAGAATCTTGATTTTACAGATGCAGACAGCATCAAAGTAACTTTCAGGAAAAGCATCTCCCTCCTGCAAGCTTAACAACCTTCCTGGTGGGAAGATCATCCCTGAAGGGCTATGGTGGAGGACAGCCCTGGCACCCTGACTTTGCCTGTACCACAGTCTGGGGCATATGACAACCAAGGCACAGTGAGTGCCAGGGCCTGTCATTGCCTTGCTGTGTTTCCCTATTCCTGTTCCCATCAGTGGCTGAGCTCAGGAGCTCTGTGCTTCTTGGGAAGGGGTCCAGCCCACTGACATGAGTAAAACCCCCACCAGCTTGTGCCATCCACGTCTGGGAGTTAAGTGATACCCTGCACTGTGCCAGGTCCTTGACCGGGGAGGAATTGTTTGCGCTGTCAGAGTGCTCTGGGCTGCACTGGCCACCCAGCTCTGGGGGCAGCCTATTGTGAAGGGAATCCACGGCACAGCCTGGGGCAGTTTGGCGTGTCTCCTTTGATCATCCCTCTGATCATCTCTCTCTGGTGCAGCCACATGACACTGGTGAGGTTAATATGATTCACCTGCTCCACAGTGTGAAGATGTGAGCACTAATGGGGGAGGATGCTGAAGTAGAGGACCCTCTGAGCTGTCTCCTGCTATGGTGTGACATGGTCCCAGCTAGGTCCCACAGACTGAGACCCATGGTCACCAGCACATCCCACCATGCCAGAGCAGGTAAACACAGCAGTGGATTGGATGACACCCTATATCACAGCAGGGCTGTTCTGGGGTCTACTCCACCCAGGATGATAGGAAGAGTATACATGGAGGGAGAAAGGGGACAATAAGGAGCAGAGAAAAAGACCCAAAAAAGGCACAGGCTGAAAATAACCAACCCAGATAGCAAAGGAAAGGGAGTCAGTCAGACCTTCTGAGGCTGGGTGTAAAAGGATCTCAAAGGGAATGGAGACAGGTTCTGTCAGTCCAAGGCCCAGACAAAGGAGATGATGACAAGCAGCTATTTTAGCTGATGGCCTGAAACCATCCTGCCTGGGGTGGTGCACTCAAGTCTCCTAAACTAAGCAAAATTCAGCCTGGGATTGGGAGTTGGGTCAGAAAGGTAAGGTGGTGGGATGAAGGGCTGGTACAAGACCAGCATCATGAGGTGCTATGAGACACGGGGCTATACTGCCACCTCCAAGGCGTCACATTTCCAACACGGTGTTTGATCCAGCTTTGTTGCTTGGGACTTCTCTGTCTTTGCAATGATGGGAATGTGAGCTTCAGTGTCATGTCCCAGTGAGGGGATCCCAGCAGGCACCTGCAGGGGTTGCTGCATGAGCTGCGGTCTCTCAGCTCACTCATCTATGAATGAGACTTATGTGGGACTGCTGCTTTCTGAAGGGGCACTGCTCTCCTTCTTTAAACAGAAAATGAGTCAGGTCCATGGTTTTGCTGAGATGCAGAACTTACACCTGCTTACAAGGTGCCTTGGGAACAAGAATGGAGAAAAGATACTTTTCATCATATTTAAATTTCCTTTCTTTTTATATTTTTGGTGGTGCAGCAAGGATTGTGTGAGAGTGAGGCACACTGGGGGAGCTGCTGGAGTGCCCTGCTCTGTGGCACAGCAGTGAGCTGTTGGGAAAAACAACCAGCAAATACTCAAGTATCTCTCCTAAAGCCTCTCACTGCTGTCTTCAAGGGACGATAGGAAGATGGTGCTTCTGTGAAAAGGATTCAGGATTCAATCCTCAAAACACCTGCTATACTTAAAGCACAAGCTTTGAAAATTCCTTGAAAGCCAGAGAGATTAAAACACATTTGGAGAGAAGCCTGGCTGCCAGCATGCTTGTTGAATCAGAATGGTATCTGTTATATAAGCATAAAAACTGTTTTGCAAATGTGGCTGCTTTGAATTCATCACTCAAATTCATATGGAGGCACCTTTCTGTATGCTCTGGTAGCCAGAGCAGAGCTGCTGGGTCATGGGAAGCTGCCATTTATAGAAGCCAGACCCTAAGCTGTGCCAGGCAGGCGTGGAGCAAACCCAAGAATGTCACACATTATTTGAATTGAGACATCATTGACAGGGAGCAAAAAAACCCCAACAACCCAAAGCTCCTAAATCCACCAAGCCTTAAAATGGCAGGAGGAAACAGCCAAGTGAATTACACCCAGGATGAACTTGGCCCTGCTGCTCCTTCAACAGCAATTTCTGAGGCGATGTGGAGTCTGGCATTTTTATCTCCTCTGGCATTTTTATCCTATTTCATTCATTCTATTTATTCCTGATCCTGTTAACTTTATTCTATTGATTCAAATGCATTTTCATACTCCCTCATGGTCTCCTTTTGCATCACTTTCAGCTTTTAGGTAAACAGGATGGGCTTTTTCTGTCTTGGAAAAAAAATGTTTCTTTGGGAGCATGCTTCTCCCAAACTCCCCTCCTGGTTCTGGGAGACTGGGGTTTATTTATTTATCTTAGTTAGACAAATAGCTTCATTTTCACGCAAAATAGAATGTACTTCTGAATGCATACAGAAAAGGTTAAAGGGCTTTAACCATGCAAAGGGCAAAATCTGAGCCTGTTGAAGTGATGTTGGTGCAGTCCAGAGTGTCTCTGTGAATGGAGCCAGCCCTAAAGGCCGCAAATGAATATATTGGGAGGTGGAGATTTACATACCTGCCAGCCAGCAGATATATTCAAGCCTTTCATCGCAGAGAGGTCCCAGCTTTACTGCTGCCTTCTGCTTTGTGTTGGCTGCTGGTACACATGTGGAAATCACATCTCTTGGAGATGCTCTGTTTTACTCTTGTCTGTTTGTAAGGACACCTTTGCTATTTAGATGTATCTGTAGCTGAATGCTGAACATCTTCAAGGCTCAGAGAGAAGATCTGGTGTGGATCTGGGGATATGAACACACTTGTTTTGCTGATGGTCAAAGACAAAGCATGGCAGAGGAGCATGGGCATCTGAAACAGAGATTTTATGCATTAGATTCCTCAACAGTAGTTTTTTGCCCTAGCCCAGTCAAAGGCCTATCTCCAGTGGAATCGTAGATACTTGGTAGTGTGGGAGAGGAAGAATGGAGAAAACAGGGAATTTGGTGTTTGCAAGGGTCATTATTTTCAACAATACTTTCCACAGATTTGCCACCTTGACTCTACAAACTGGGGACCTTTAACAAGCATGCCCCAGGGGATCTAGACCTGGAAGCAGTGGGTGTCTCCCATGTCTTGGACTCATCAGCTTATTATTACCATACAACTTTTCCTTTTGAATAAAATTTGTAAGAGCCCAGATTCCCACTGCTTCCAGAGTGTGCCTCTGGTTGCACTCTTTGAGATAAAGTGTTTTCTGGCACGTACATTTTGTCTGGAAAGAGGAATAAAAGACCTCACCGTAAATAAATACAAACCTCCAAATGGCATGCACAGTGCCTTGTTCAAAGAGCTCGGCCTGTTTGAAATCAGCAGCCCCATAAAATCCAAATGGGTTCAGAAACACTTGGAGTCACGAGATCTCTGCACATGAAGGGCTCAGCTCAGCGGCTGCCCCTCACTGGGGTATCAGGGCTCGTTCCTTGAGCCAGTGAGGCTCCACCGTTCCCCACCTCGCAGCCCGGGGCTGCAGCTCGGGACACGTAAATCAGAGCCTTTGCCCTTCGCTGTGGCTCTCAGCAGTGAGGTCGGGGGTCACAAGCTCACCTCTCAAAATAATCCTGGACGATCAGGAAGTGTTTCTCGTTTGATGAATTAGGTGTATAAAATCCATGAAGGGCTCACAAACGGACAGACCTTTTCCTTTCTTCATGGGGATAATATTTCATGATTTGGGGAGGAAAGAGTGCAGAGGGAGGGGGGGAAATAATTAGTAATTTGTGATTAACTCTTTTCAGGGGTATTTTGTTTCTTTGTTCTCTGATGCTGCCTGGAGCCATTTAAAAAATGACTTAACAACAACAACCAAACTAATCGCTCTTTGTAACTAATGGCTATGTCAGAACTTGGAAATCAAACCAAAGAGTCTTGGAGAAGTTGCACGGGAGATGCTGAGCACAGGAGAAAAGATGGAGAGGAAGTCCCTCTCTGGTATCAGATGGATGCTTAGAAAGGGCCCTGAGATAACAGCGATAAAGAGAAAGACAGGAACCCTCCCTAGAAAGCTCGTGGCTGTTCTCATAGATCCAAGTAGATCAGGCTGCCTGTGTTGCACCCTTTCCTCTCCACATGGGCAAAAGTTTTTTTTCAGTTGCACTTGGAGAAAAATTCCTCCAAAATCTTCACTTCAGCTCTGTCTGATGCATTATTTAAGATCACGGAATCATAGAATTATATAGATTGGAAAAGACCCTTGAGATCATTGAGCCCAACCACTAACCCAGCGCTGCCAAGTCCACCACTAAACCATATCCTTAAGTGTCACACCTACATCTTTTAAATACCTCTGGTGATGATGATTCAACCACTGCCCAGGGCAGCCTGTTCCAACTCTTGACAACCTTTTCTGTGAAGAAATTTTTCCCAATCTAAACCTTCCCTCACACAGCCTGAGTTTGTTTCCTCTTGTCTTGTCCTTTGCTACGTGGGAGAAGAGACTGACACCCATGAATAACCTGATCCTATGAGTTTTGGCTTTCGGTTGGCACAGAGATTCCCAACAAGAATGTGCTGTCACTGACTCACCAAGGTGAGTCCATTTTCATAAATGATTTGGAGACCTCTTCCTATGTAGACCGAGTGCGTGAATTAAAGACAGAGCAGCACTGCCTGCTCCTGGTTTTCTTGAGTTTGGCTTTTGCTGCAAAGTGAGGTGTCTTTCTGGCTGTCAGAAGGTGAGGATTAAGGAGTGCAGGTGGTGAGAAGCAGAAAGGGATGGGATCCAGGGTAAGGTCTTCTTCCAGTCTTGAAGGCCACCAACAAGCAGCATGTGAAATCAGGTTATCAGAAGTGACTGGGCCCCAAAGCCTTGTGGTCTCTAATTGGGCCATGCATAAAAAAGAGTTTCAGATTGAAGGCCTTTTGGAGCTATGATTTAGAAAGGCAAATCCATTATGATATCTGATTATGACACTGACATTAAAAGCACTGCAAACCTCTAATCGATGAAGGTTAATTTATTTAGACCATAAACCAGGAATTAATTTGAAAGGGGCTGTGGTGGAGCAGCAGCTGAGACTCCAGCCGTCCCTTGTGTGATGCTGGTGGGGTGACAGGGACATGTTGGCCAAACTGAAGGCGGAGACCACAGTTCTACTGACTCTGTAGAGCTCTGCCTGCCGTGTTAGCCTTGTGCAGACCAAGGAGATCTTATTACAGAAAGATGAGAAGCTGAGTCTCAGATGAGTGTTATCTTTGATTTGCCCTACAGTGGAGACTATCCCTCCTTGGGCATATCAGGATCACAAATCATGGTGAGAGTAGAGTCTTGTTTTCTGAAATGTTGTCCTCTGAGCACACAGTGGTGTGGCTCTGTCCTCCAGCAGGTACTGATGTACATTGTGCCCACACCAGCGACCCCTTGGGTAGACGTGGCCAAAGAGCATCAGGTCTGGAAGGGTCTGGACACAAAGGGTCATAGCAAGTAGCTCTGGTCCAGAGGAGTGATTTACAGCTTCTAGGTCCTACCTAGGGGAGTGCTGAAGTGGAAGAGATTTCCTTAGCCCGTCAGTTTTATTTTCCTTGGTTATTGTTTAAAATGCAGAGATTATGGGGTCAAACTTTCCCAGCCAATATTTTTCCTAATGAAAAATGTAGTAGGGTACGAGTCAGTGATCGAATCTATATGGTGAGTGTTCCACACTACAGTGATTTCCACAGACAGAACTTCAATAAATCTTGTTTTCAGAGAAATTATATGAGGCTGATGCTCTTTTTTTGCCAGTTTAAGATCACTTTACCCCTCTGCTGTGCTCTGTCCAAGTGGAACTTTCCTCTTACAGCAACTCAAAGATCCTCATGGCTGCAAAGCAAGCAGGGCAGGGCAATGAAGGTGGCCACCAAAGTCCCTTTGGGGCCACCCCATATGGCAATGGCAATGTGGTTGTGGGGTCCCTTTTCCAAAGGGGACCAAAGATGCTCCTTAGAATGAACAGTAGCACTGCCAATATTCCAACCTGAGTTCTGGCAACCCTGGGGATGTCGCCTTTCCCTTGTGGAGAGAATCACAGGCATTGGGTAGTGCTGCTCCTGCTACAGACTGAGTGGGACATCCATCACTGATCTGTATTTGGAGAGACATGTCTTTGTCCTTCCACCATGCACAGTCTTGCCTCTTGTCAGTGTTATTTAATGTTGGAGCTGCCGTGGCCTCAGTCAGTGCCCCGCCATTCTGCATGCGATGCGATGGCAGCCCTGTCACCCTGCATGCCTGCAAACATCCCCCAAGTACTGATAGTATTAGTATTGGTTGGATGGATGGGAGAATCCTTCAATATCTTCTCTCCACTCAAGCCTAGGAGCTCTTTCCTGATTTCCATCCCAGTTTAGTGTTGCTTATCGAGGAGGCAGATGCACGGGGGCAGCTTGATCCCCATATTGACTGCCCTGCTGTCAAATGCCTCCACTTGCTCAGTGGATTTGGCGACAGCCCGTGTACAACCATATTTCACAGCCTGCCCATAGGATCAATATGACATTTCCATTCATCATTAAATATGTCTTCTTTACTTTGTGCTGCATAAATCAACCTTTCAAACATGACTCCTGGAGTAAAGAGTTGATCTCAGAGACCACTGACCAAAACAGGAGCTTTTCTAGGTGGCTTCAGAGTAATCATGTACTGCTGGTGTAAACAGCACAAACTTTGTGAAGACGCACAGAAATTAAGTGCCCCTTGCAGGAGTTGGTGGAGTTTTAAGCTTCATGGTGTCCCTGCATGCTGTGTCAGTTGCTCAGTGCAGGAGGAACACACTGCAATAGCATCTGCTTGCCCCAGGGATTGGGAAGATACCAAGACCGTTTGGTCTCAGGTTGTGCTGTGTTTTTTACCACTTAGACTGATCCCAAACCAGTTTGGTGTGAGCAAGGTCAGGTGCACAGGCACTGAGCTCAAGCTTGCTCTCAGATGTTGTTGATCCATACACTGGAGGGCAGGTAGTTGTCTCTGCTGGGGTGAGTTTCCCTGTCATCTGGGGGTGGACCAGGAACTGTGGAAGCCATTACCTCCCCAGATAAGCACAATTGCTGCTTCAACCCACCTCCAGAGAGGTCTGAATCAGGCTGGAAATAGCTCCTTTCTCACCTTCTGCATTAGATGTGACCCTGGAGAAGCTGGACTTGGCTCATGTGCTTCTCCTCCAGACATGGATGTCCAGCACCCACGCCTGCTTGTGCAGGTCTAGCTCCCACAGTGGGGGAGAGGGTTAGACTAGGATTGCTCTGCTGAAATAGTGGGGAAAGACAGAAAGCACCCCATCCTTGCTGACACACAGGTGCAAGGATGTTGGATGCATAGGATCCATAGGGTGTCTGTGCAGAAAGGTACATTCAGACCTCTACACAGCCATCATAGCCCTTGGTGGCAGTGGAGACAAAGGGAAGGACTTGAAAGGCACACATGGAGCTGCCTCTGCAGCATGTTCTGATCTCTCCCGTGAAGAGTGGAGCCCTCCCCATGCGCTGGCTTTTTGTCAGCCGGCTCCCTTGTCCCTGCTGCACACACACACACATTTTAGTACTGTCTGCAAAGGAGTTTGGGAATCGATATTGCAATTGTGTTGTAAGTGAATTAGTTATAGATCAGCTTGGGGTAGGATTAGCTTATAGATCAGCAGGCTGGCAGGTGCAGGGAAGGAGCGTAGGCAGACATGCACACACGCACATCCCCCAGCGTGCTCCACTAGTGCCCAGCCAGGAGAGGAGGGTGAGTCAGGGCTCTGCAGGCCTGGGACTGCTGCCCTACAAAGTGCTGCCATACTCTGGCATTGTAAGCAGGTGAGTGCTTCATCCTGAGTTTTGTAGTTGTTCGGACAGTGGGACAGGGCTTCAGAAGCAGCAGAGGTGATGTTATAACCCAGTCTTGAATCTGCAGATGTGGAATGAGAACTCATCAGCTGGCTCCATGCAGTCCTGGCCCCTTGGCTTGCATCATTCCTGCAAATGCCTACACCTCTGGCAGGAAGCTGCTGGGGGCCTTTATCTCCCAGCATTTTTGCAAGTACTGCATAAAAATACCACAAAGACAAACCAGTCCTCAGAGATTTCTTTTTATGTTTTCTCAGAGATTGAAAAAGTTGCTCTTTTCTAGTTGCCATCTGCACACCCGGAGTCTTGACCCTTTCTTTTAGTGACCTCACATGAAAGCTGTATCCTCTCCCAGGGATAGGGAAACTGAGGCACCAATCATAAGCTGCTTGCTGCAGCCAAAGTAGCTGATTCAGTGTATCCACACAGACTCTCAGTGCCAGTCCATACATTATCAGTCCTGGACCCCACTTTCTTCTAGTGTGCTGCCCACTTCTCAAAGTCCCACTGAGACCCTTGTCATGACTCCAGGATAGTCTGACTTCTAAAATTAGCCCAGTGCCTGGGTCCATGTTCAGGGGTTTTCCCTTTAAATAATCCCCCTGCCTCCCCTCCTGCTTCTGCTTTGACTAAGCATGCTGCAAAAACAACTTGCTTCTAAAATAAGCATCTCCTCTAACTCCCAGTTTAAACCTGAGTAGCCGAGCATGACATAGCGGGGTTGGGCTGGCAGCTGTGCCGTCTCTCAGGCTACCTTTTGGTGCAACGGCACCTGGAACAGTTGGGGCAAGCACATGTGTGGGTTAGGGCAGTGTGGGCTTCAAAGGGGATCTGCTGGGAGTGTAGGGGGATTATGGGGTAAGAGAGAGAGTGTCTGCACAGTAGTAGCTGCCGCTGAACAGTCCATCTTCTCTGAAGAGCACATTTGACATCAGGACGTGTTCATTTGTTGAGATGAAATACAGGCAGACCTCTGAGGAATGCCAGCCCTCTGGGCAAGGGATAGTGAAATGACTTTTCCCTGGCACCTTGTGCTGACTTTCCTAAGTAACCCTGTCTCCATCCTTCTTCTCCTTATGTCAATCCATTTTTCAGCTGTGGGGCCAAGTTGCTACAGCTCAGTTTACACCCACAGGATTTGAGCTGGGGCCAGATCCCAAGCTCAATTTCAGTCATAAATCTGGAGTAGTTCCACTGAAGTCAGGGGAGTTAATTCCAGATTTACACCCGGTGGCACTGAGGTGGGACCGAGAGTGTCTCTGGCTTTGGGAGCAAAAGGGCTAAAGTCTATAGAGGATTTGCCCTGGCAGGTTGCACTGCTCGACCCCTGGCAGTGCCTGAGTATCCTGTGGTTGGAGTTATTAGAGCAAGCCTTCTCTTTATTATTTGATATAATCTACTGCTATCCCACCGGGTTTCCCTCACTCTGCACTCTGGGAAACCGAGTGGAACTAAGCCGAATAGGAGGATTACAGGCTCCAAATGGAAACGGTTGCACCAAGCCGCCAAGCGGAGCTCCTTGCACTGAGCAAAGAGGGCGGCTGACAGCCTCAATGACATGCCAGCACTTAAAATGCTGGATGATGGATGAATGTCATCCTGCTGGGAAGGGAAAGGGGGGTAGGAAATAGGGGGGCTGGGGGGAGCGAGGAGGGGAGGGAATCCAGCCTGGAGGAGCCAGGGAAGAAGAGCTGGCACCAGAGTTGGCGTCCGCACTGATCCTCATCCGTGGGCTGTGATTCATGGGGAGAGGAGAGGGCTGAGCTCCTGTCCGCGGGCCCCACCGCTGTCTGCACGCTGGATTGAAATTTTACTGCCGCTGGCAGCTCTCTTGCCCACAGCACAGGCGCATGCACAGATGCATACATTTCTATGTGCACACATAGGACATATAGGAAGACTGTTTAACAGATGTGTGTGCAAATGTGTGTATATTTATATAAACATCTTCCCTTGACATGCATAGGCAAACATGTGAGATTTCCTCCAAGACACTTCATTAAAGGCCATCGTTGTCCCCACCTTTCACTGTATATTATAGTTCATCCACAAATCACATCTATTAAATGACTAAAGGTTTTCTGCTATTTTTTTTTTTTTTTGTATTCCCCAGATGTCAGGGGATGTCAGTGATATGGCTGCATTACTCAGAATATTGCAGTCCTGTCTCCAGAGTGCCTGAGCAGGGGATTTCTCTCCCTGTCTCCTGTTGTATTCCTGACAGCAAAGTAATTTGCTTATATAGATTCTGGCAACAAGAACAACGCAAAGCCTGGCTGCTTGACAGTGTTGCATTTTTAACTCAAGGTTGAGCAGCTTCAGTCTGAAGACCTCTGGGATTCCTCTTCCAGGGTCGCTGACTCCTGGGATTTGCTCCAGCACCGGGTAGATGGGACCATGCTGGTGCCTTCCCCAGCACAAGGGCTGGTGAAAGGGGTCCTACTGTTGGCTGTGCCCTGGCCTGACGACAGAACAGGACCTTTCCTCTGGGCAGAGTCCATGATGCTTTTCTGCTCAGAACCTCACACTGCAGGTATACCACCCCACATGCTGCCCCAGAGCTGTTCCCAGAGGCACAAGTCCTGGAATGGCCAAAAGTCCATAGCTATTCTGCAAAGACATGAGGACTAGCCAGGGGGAGAGGGATCCTGTGCCTCAACACACCTGTGAGAAGAGAACATGTTCTCCAGGTGCATGAGCACATCGATGCTCCAGCAGCTGGTGCTCAGCCAGGCAGCTGACATGTTGGAAAATGAAGCAAAATCCATCTCAGTGTGGGCAAGTCGTGGTTCTGCAAGGCCAAGGGGGTAGAAGAGGGGGCTAAGCCTGGGAATAGAGCCCGTAGGGGCAAGTGTGATCCCCAGGAGTGGCGGTGTTTCGGCAGGCGGCGCTCCTGCCCCCGCGCAGCGCTGACCCAGCACCCCCGGATCAATCCTGTCACCCACCTCCGACAGCAGCTGCTTAACCGCGCACAGCAACCCGGCACAGCAGTTTCGGCAAGAGAGCGAAGAAGCCCGTATCCAATTGAAACCGCAGGGGGGATTTAGGGAGGCAGAAGGTAATTTCCCGAGCTGGAATATGGCCAGCATACAAGGACTAATATCCTGGCTCTTGGGGAAACAGTCATGGGATCTTTGCTTGCTGAGAGTTATCCTGATCTCTGTTTTAAGTCAGATCTGGAAAAAAGGAAAACGAGACAAAGGGAAAAGCCTTTCCAAGATGTCAGGGCTTTGGGGCACTGCTTAAAGCTGCCCTCACCACAGGGAAGATTTTTCTGGAGGCAAAGCTGCCAGGCATCCCCAACACAGAAGCCTGGCAGCTGATACATGCCCGCTTGCCCTGCGGCTCCCCCATGCTCCCAGATGTGGCCAGAGTGCCCTGGCTCCCAGAAGGGAAGTAGGGTGCTAATGTCCATCAGTAGCATTACAAAAACTATTGCTGTAAGCTGGTCATGTCCTTGTGCCAGTGTTTCCCTTTGCTGGGAGATACCAGGGAGGCTCAGAAAGGTCTCATGTCAAAGCAAATTTGGGGATAGAGGGCTGTATGCTAGTACCAAACAGCCTGCAGTGCAGCTGTGGAAAGACTTCTTGGTTGTGTCCAAAATTTATGCCAGAAAAAGATAACCTGCTGCAGGGTAGAAACTGTTGCAGAGAGAATGGAGTGGGAATAGAGGCAGCTGATGGCCAGAGCAGTGCCAGTGTGTACACTGGTAAATGCTGCTCCCCACACAGGCAGCTCCCTTGCTCTTGGTATCTGCCATTGGGAAGGGATCCCACTCACTGCTTGGTGCCACAGAGCAGGCAGGAGGGAAAAGCATCCCTGACACTCTGGGGCAGATGAGGGCAGGCTGCTTTGTGAGCTGGCTGAGCTCACATCCTCAGCTTTTACACTGTTGGTTTGGTTAAGTGCTTTGCTCAGGCAGAGCAAGACAGCCCCAGCCTGTGTTTGTGTGAAGCCATCTCAGCAAGTGGTGCTGAAGTGCTGGTCTAATGGAAGTGAGGGCTGGGTTAGCACTGCTGGGCCAGCCCAATAGCTTCCTGCCTGCAGGAAGGAGAGAAAAGACCTGCTTTAAAATTTAAAACACTTGGAAACAGCACTGGAAGCACTTCTTGCTTAAGAATTATTGCTATTCCTAGTGTGGCTAGAAAACCTTGAATGTAAGCTATAGGATAGTGTGTCTTTAATCAGTGTCTGCAGCAGGTTAATAGCTCTCCTCACCTTTACAAGTGATCCTTTCAGGTCATCTTTTTCTTATGGCTGGGCTCCCTGTGATCTGCCTGCTGGCTGGCAATGACTTTTTGCATCATCCCCTTGTCTGTTGCTGCAACAGGGCAGGGGATAACAAGCAGCAGCCCATCTCACTGCCCCATACATCATGGCCAAGATCTGTATTCTGACAGTTGCATTTTGTCTCCTACTTTCTGAGCAATGTTTCCTCAGAACGTCAGGAAACAAAAGTATCCTCAGGTTTGATTGAAGACCCAGGGCAGGCAGACACATCCTCCAAACCACCTCGGGAGGTCTGGTTGCTGGGAGTTGCTGTCTTCCTAAATTCTATCAAGGGAGAGCAAGAAAGCTGCCAGTGCTTTGCTTTGCTGTGTGGTCTCACTGCTTCACCTGTTCCTCCACCTATATTCCTGCCTGCTGGCAGCCAGGAATGAAACCAGCCAAGACCCAACACTAGCAAGCCCTGACCAGTGCATTGTATATAATGAGTTTTGTCTCTTGTATCTGGGGTGACTGGGCAACATAGGTGGAACATGGATAGAAAAACGGAGTCACTGTTTACATGAAGCCAGTAGTGAGACACAGCATGGGTTTGGTGGAAGCAGGGAGATTTTCATGAGAAGTAAACCAAAGTTCCTGCCATGACCTGTGTATCACTGATGCAGTGGCAAATCCCTGTGCAGTGATTTCCCATAGAGCAACAGCCTGCCCTTGGAGATCAGAAAAAGATAGTTCTGGCTATTATTGATAAAGATCTTGGTGGGAGCCTCTTGCCCAGCTGTTCCTTCCTTGATAGCTCTGTGTTTCCCAGCCTGGCAGAGAAACCATCTTCCAGTCATCCCAGTGTCCCTCCAAGGAAGCTGTGTTTCAGGAGCAGGGGAAGGTACAGCTCTGTCATGCTCAGTGGGAGAAGTTGCGCGCACGTGTTTCAGAGCAGGGCTGTATCAGCTGCTTGCAATTCTCTGAGGGTCCCGGGTGTTTGCAAAGGCAGCTCCAGCTCTGTCAATCAATAAAAAGCAATCACAGTAACGAAGTATCAAGTAGGAAGAAAAGATTTCAAGCTTTACATTGTTGAGGGATGGGGGTTTTCTTTAAATGAGGCAAGAGAGGCTGGGAAAACAGAGCCCATCAGGGATGACAAATCTGTTTCTTTTGCATGGGGGAAGTGGCAGGACCGCAGCCCCTCTGACCAGATCCAATAACAAGGGAAAAGCTGAGAGAGGACCCACTTTCTGCAGACACAAAGGACAAGCCAGTGGCGGCGACTTTCTCTCTGAAAAGTCACGTTTGCCAGGGGAGGCTATGAAATCCAAGACGCTCCCAAGAGCTTGTTCCCTTCCCGTCCCCCCAGTCTGGGGAAGGGAATCATTCTGATTTCGTTTTTATTATCGTTATTCCCTCCTGGGTGAGTGCTGGGAAAGTGGTGAATTTTGCAGCTGCCCAAGAGTCAGTGGGAAGGGGGGATGTGAAGGATGCATGCCAGAGCAAGGGTCCCTTCTCACCTTTTCCCTGCCTTCCCATGGGACAAGGCATAACTGAAATCAAAGCATCTCTTGTTGTCTTTGCCCTCCAACTCAGCCACTCCACACAACCTATTTACCCCCCAGCAGGACGTGTGGGGTAGTTTGTGGCATGCAAAGGCAGCGATGCCCCAGTCATGCAGGAGTGTGCTGGCTGCATTGGCAAAGGTATTTTTCTCACCAGCTGTTTAGGAAGCAAGTCATGAGCTGCCTTATACTGGAGGAGTTGCTGGGGACTCTGGTTAGCAAGGTTGGTTAGAGATGGGGAGCTCCCTCCTGCCAGGGCTTGCCAAAGTGGCACATCTTGCCTGATCCTAACAGGGCTTTTTTAGTGCCTTTTTTAGAGATAGGTCACTCGAGTCATCTTCTGTAATTAAACTTACACAAACTGTGGCAGTCTTTACCTGCAGCCATGCAGTCTCTAATAGGGCAAAACTCTTTCCTGCCATAGCAACATCAATTAAAAAAACAATCAATGAGATCTCTACCTGGCAACCAAATTCTGCACTGATCCATGGAGATAAGGGCTGGATGTGATTGTATGTGGTCTGGGAAGGCCTGAGACAGGATCTGGGATTACTCTGAAGGGATGTAGGTCAGTCACACTGTTCCATGTCTCTGATGCTAGCTTGTGAGGAATTTTAAGTAGTATTTTATAGGTATGAATTCATTACAGCCACAACCCACACGGGTGAGTAAGGTAGAGACAGGGACAGGGACACATCCACTACCACTTTTGCAGAGGAGAGATGCTCAATGTCCTTACACCTGAACTTTCCTTCAGGGCAGCTGTAGTCCCTGCACCAGCTTCACCTCTTACCTCTCCTCCCTCCTCCACCTTGTGCTCACTCTCTTTGATTGCACTGATTGCCAGAGAAGCACCCATCACAAAAAACCCAGATTCTGATGGTCTTTGAAGCTACTGATAGCATGAACCATTGCAGTGGTAGGAGGGAATGGAGGTGCCATGGGCAGGGGGGCCTCACCAGTGTGTCCCACACGGATAACAGTCTTGCAGTATAACGTGTGCTGTTGCTCCAAGAGTGATGCAGAACAAAATCCCCTAATTTATTTGATGTTCTAGCAGAGTTGCTTCTTTAACCAGATGGCAGTACCTTGGGCTTCAGTGCTGCAGGCCCTGAGTATAAGGCAAGCTGCTCCAGCTGGGAACTGGCTGCAACTCTTACCCTGGCCATGAAGCCCCAGCTCAGCCCAGGGAGCTGTTGCACCTGCCTGCCTTGAGCCTTAGTTCTCTATCAGCAGAGATCTCGTCTCAGAAACAGAGTGAGCTGTTCCTCCCGTCCTCTGTGGGCTTTGTCCTCACTGGGGAGATGCAGATGTGGAGGGAAAGGTGCCCTCTTGGCAGGATGGGCGTAGCTGTACAGATGCTGTCTGGAAGGCATCTGCTTGCCTTTCCAGAGGAGGGAAGAAGAGAGAAAATACCACTCAATTCCAACTTTCTTCACGAGAGCAACACTTGCCATTTTTGTCCACCTTTCTCAAATCAAAGAGACAGTGCTGGTCCTGGAGCTCACCGAGCTTTTAGTAGGGGTCTGACAAGAACAACGCTGGTTTTGTTGGGTACTGCTTCAGTCCAGCAAACAGCCTCCAGCTCGGGCCATAGGAGATGGGAGGAAGAAAAGAGGACAGATTTATTCAGTGAAATTAATGGAGTGACACTGGATGTTAATGGACTATTTACCAACATGTCCTCCTCTGTCTTTCACTTAGCCTGAGAAGCTGCCCTGCCCTCAGCTATGCCCGTTGCACTTTCCCCCCAGTTTGTTTCAGACTCACAAGGAAGGGCCCCTCTCTGACAGGAACTCCAGAGCCAGACCCCCACAGAAGACCTGACTCAGCTTACCTAAGTGTCTAAGCCCACATGTTCTCACTCCCACCTTGTCTATACATGCTGGCAGGAAAGATGAAGTTGAACAAACCATTTACACGCCAAGTGGATTAGCCAAATTGTGTTAAGCTCCCGCAGGGATGTCCTTGTTCACAGCCTTCATTTGATTTCTCTTTCAAAAGCCCACCAAGCTGAATGTGATTATGGCCTCTTAATCCCGCCTGCATGTGTCCACGTGGGGTTAATGCAGTGTAATAGATGCCCTTTACAAGTGCACGCTGGTGACCATTGCTGCATGGCTAAACTCTCAAGCCCAGATGTTCAGCAGATGTAAACCAAAAGCATAGACTCTGACTGCTACTCTTTGGTCAAAAAGCTGCTCTCACAGCTAAAATATGGAAGGGAAACTCCATCTTCCCAAGGCTGAGCAGCAAATCTGTGTCAGAAGCAAGAACCACTGTTGGCACTCAGATCCAGACTGGTTCAACTCCTGCAGAGCCCAACACCCTTGGCAGATCCAGCCTGTGATCAGAACTTGCTTTTTCCTGGAGGTTAGGAAGTGGTACCAGAGTCCCAGCCCCATCAGGAGTGCTGCCCTTCCAGTCTGATCCCCACTTGTCAGCATCTGCAAGCCCCTGCCCAGGGGTGGCTCTGCTGATAGGCAGATTTCTTTGTGAAGGAGTATCACTTCTTAAGGCAGAAGCTACAACTAAAATGTCATTGCAGCCAAACAGCAATAGTGGAAATCCATAGAGCTGCTCAGCTAGGTACTGCAAACCTGTCTGGCTCTGCCCAGCCAGGCATGGGAGACTGTAAAACACATGGGAAGATATTAGAATTGTTGCCTTTTACAAATAAGGAACTGAACTGATGTTGCCTTCAAGGAAGGAGGTCCACAAAGGGCAGGGGGAGTTATTCCCCAAATCCATTCTGTGAATCACACTTAAAAACAAATCCAGGACTTGGTGCAGCAGGACTTGCCCTGTCCAGAGCACCTCTCCCTGTTTTCACAGAAGAAACATCCCCAAGCTACTCACACATTTACAAGGAAGTTTGCCACAGCAAGATGTGCAAGGTGCTCCATTTAGGGAGAGAAACCTGCCATGGTTCAGTCCTATTATCAGCAAGAAAAACCAAACAAACCTCAAAGTCCTTCTTGTCCAGAGACAAGGGGGATGGAACCACAGGGGGTAATTTCCATAACTCTTTCAGCCACCACTCAGCACACGAACTCTCTTTTCTCAAAGTCAGACCGCCTGCCAGGGGAGCAAATCCATTCCCCTGGTATCTCAGGACTGTATCACATAATCTCCTTAATAAAGCAATCAAGTCCCAGATTAAAAACAGTTAGATTTCTACCCCACTGAAAGGTTTTTTTCCAGAACATCACTAAGAGGAAACCTCCTTAAAATGTGTTGGTTTTGCTGGACTGACCAAAAATAAAAAATAACATTCCTCCCAACAAGTAAACGGTAAAACTGTTATTTCCCCATGGAAACTGTTGGGTTAGCCAGAATGATATTTTCCATTAAAAATGTTTTGCTGGAGAATTCCCAACAAGTCAGGCTGCTGCATCACTGATTTTAATTGAATTTAGAAATTCTCGTTTCCCTTTGTTCTTAAACTTATATTTAGGAGCAGGGATGGTTACAGATCTGTCTGCCTCCTTCACCAGCAATGTAATGTCACCCACCAAGTGACACATACGAAGAAAGATAGCAATGAAAACCCAACATAGCTCTTGCTACACTTGCTGCTCCCCAGGCAGAGGCATAATCTCTCACAAGGCTGCCTCAGCTCTCAGAGCCCCCTTGATCTCCAGCTGGTTTTTTGGAGATGCTCATTTTCCTAAGCACAGCTCTAACAGTGAGACTGTGCTGAATTCACAGATAATCAGTACCTAATTGGATTAGGAGCTGATAATATCTTTGACCTTTTTTTAATGGCTTGCCTGGCCTGGCTTTCTGCAAGGCTGAGGCTTAATTTTAGGCAGGAGGTTTTTCCACAAGTGAAGCGTGACCCTGTTAACCTCTGAATCAGAGAGGTGACCTTCCCTCTCCCCAAGCACTGTGGAGCTGCTGGAGATTGTGAGGTACACATGGGCTTCACAAACCTGTGGACAAACAGACTGAACCTACCTACAGAAGTCAGAGTCAGGACCTGATTTTCAGCCAGAGCTGTGCTGATATTGGACTAAATCCTCAAACAGAAATGATGAGTCAAAGGAGTGTGAAGCTCCTGTGTAGTCGGTGTCCCTGCCAGTGTCTACTGCACAAGTCACCTCCTTTCCTCACCAGTTCTTCCACATGCAGTTCAGGGAAAATTAATTGCCAGTGCAACAAAGGATCCGGAGATTGGGATATTGGGTGCTTGTGAGACAAAGGCACAGGGATGCTTGCGCATTTGTGTGGTTACATCTTGCTCTGGCTCACCTAGTCCCATCATTGCAGCTGAGTGTGTGCTCCCACACAAGTGAGTGGGTTCCTGCACAAGCCCAGCACAGCTGAGAGCAGAGACAGTGTGTTCTGTTACACCTAACTCATGCCCAGCACAGACACACTGTGTTTTGGGGCACTGGGATTTAAGGAGATGCAGGGAGCACGAGGGGAGGGAAGGCTGCCTGATGAACAGCAGATGTTGGTGATCATTGGATGGAGCTGTTAATTTAACTGGAGTTTATTGAATAGCAATTAGGTTGGGGTCTCATTACTGTAGCCAAGTGGCACAAAGACGTGCTGTAAAAACCCAGGAAAGAGGAATGTGCACCGGCAGAGTGACAACACTGATGGTGTATTTAGGACCTGGAGCAGTAAACCTTCTCACTTGCCCAGAGTTCCTTCACCTGGGTGGTGCTGGCTGGAGCTTGGCACCTGAACTGAGCTGCTGGGCTTGTCTCGAGATGGGACACTGCAAACACAGTGAAGGGTAGTGAGTGTGTGTGCTCAGGGAGCAGAGGAGAGCAGAGAAACAAAGGTCTGAAAACAGTGCCAGTGAAGAGGTGTGAGTGACAGCCTGGGTAACACAGCAATTCTCTAGCTCAGCCAGAAACGGGGATGGAAGCAGGACACAGGGTGGAAAAATGGTTTGGAAGCCTGTAAGATACATTCAGGTGTCTTAACCTGCCAGGGGATGGGACAGGGTGTCTTGGTGCTTTAGAAAAAGCATTACCACAAAACAAGCAGAGCAGCGCTACAGCAGGGTGGGTTTCCATTGCATGTGGCAGTCAGAGACCACATATTTAATTGCTGCTTCTCCAGGAAGCTGGGATTTGTGTTTCACACCTCTGCTGTGTAGGATGGCCCTGACACTGACAGGGAGGGAAGTCAGTGCTCCGCTCCTGCTGAATGTGGGCATGAGATCCACCAAGCCTATCTCCCAAGAAAGCCCCAAAGGTGCTGGCATCAGCACTGCCTGAGTAGTTGGTGTGGCTTAAACAGTGTAGAGAGGGCAAAGGCACATTCCTACCCCTGCACAGCCTGACCTGAGCCTTTCAATGTCCAGTGCAGAGTAAAATCCAAAGAGAGGATAGAGGCAGGACAGAAAGCAGAGCATGCTTCTAACACAGGAGACATACACATACAAAACCACATTCACTCTCCTAATGACAAGATTATATCTTGCTTCTGTCTTGGGGGAGAAATCAACTGATCCAGGTTCAAAAATACCAAAAACTTCCACTAATGAACAAATTGCCAAACTACAGTGCAGCAGGGATTTGGAGGGTTAAAATGTTTGGGATTAATTAACTGATTAATTAAGCCCTCACATCAGCCTTCATTCCTGCAGCCCTGCTATTGCATGAGGGATGTACTGGGAATGTGTGATCCTGTCAGCATGATGCAGGAATGTTGGGGGGAAGGTGCTCAGCGAGGGAATTTTACAGACACATTTGTGATTGTGGGGTTAAAGTCGGCTATGCTCTGCATACCTCGTGTGAGACACCTTCACACCTCTGCCCTGATTGGAGTGGCTGCACATCAGGGCTGCTGGTTGCTTTGAGATCTTAAAAGAAAAACATAGTTCTCAAAAGCCAAAGGGATTTCTCTCCCCTGAGGGCATGGGTCTTCCCTTCACTGTGCCCTGCTGTGAACGTGACAGCAGCCCTGCTCTGCTCAGCAGTCTGTGATTCCCAGTGCCTGCTTATCCTGGAGAAAGGGAGCAGTGGGTGTTGCAGTGTGGTCTCAGAGGACAGTAGCTGTGGGGCTTTTTGCACGGGTTTCTAGCCCCATCTGAGTATTTAATGCTCAAAATTGGGTGGGACCCTTCATTTCATGACTGGCCAATCTAATTGCCTGGGGGGAAAAAAAAACCATAATGCTTTTAGCTTTTTCTCCCTTCCCTTCTGACCCACAAAACAACCAAAGGCAACCTGCCCATGCCATGAGGCCACCTCTCTGCTTCCCATGTCCTGACTTGGTAGATGTCTATCCACCAAATGTACTGTTGGGGGATCTGGAAGACCATCTGCTTCCTGGGACAGTCTTCAAGACTTGAAATACTGCTGTACTCAGTACTTCTAATACTTAAGCTGATACAGCCCATGCTCTTCTCACAGTCAGTGGGCTTAGTGTCTGGAAGGGTGCAAATGACTTTGGTTCATTAACAAGACCTGGCCTGGGCACTTCTCTTGCACTTTTACAAAGTTGTACTAGCAGATCCCTTGTACATCAAGAACAGCTTTGCAACCCCTCCCATCAAAGTGAGAAAATAAAGAAACTCCAGTGGGTTTGTACACACAAGAGTTGATCATGAATCTAAAGCAGGTATTTTTATGTAAAGCACAAGCAAAAGAAGGAGAATGGTTACCACAGCGGATAAAGTTTGTCCAGGCAGATTAAAATAGCCTGCCTTGGAGATATCCTTCTGAGAGTGGATGACACCAGCTTAGACTGTCTCACATGTGTTTGTTTTGCTGGGTGCAAGCACAGCAAAGGAAATGGCAACCGGAGCTCAGCCCACCACTGCTTCACAGCTTCACACTATAAATAAGGCATCGAGCTATTGCACCCACCAAATTCTTCCCTGTCTTCCGGTCTACGGCAGTGTAGTGTCTGGGCTATGTATAGCATCAGCCCCTTTGTGCTACCAGGTGTTTTCTCTAAAGCCCTGGCTCCAGAATTCTGGGATTACATGGCCACCTCTGGGTTTTTTTGAAAAAAAACCAAAGTAGATGCCAGAAATAAAAATTTAAGATTAGAGTCCAAATGCATCTAAACAGACAGAGCTGATCTGCTTTGCTTAACAACTTCTTATGGAGAAAAATGTAGTTATTCCAGCATCAAGATCCTTCTGAGGAAAATATTTTGATACAGGTTTTTTATTTTCTGATCAGGAGAATCAAAGCATCAATACAAATCATTCCAGCTTCTAATTCCCAGGCTGAGCAGCAAGCTTCATTTTAAAATATGACAAGAAATTTCCTTTTCCCAAGTTACATGTCCAATAGCAAAACAGATTTTTCTTGCTGGAAAGTTTTCACTTTGTAGATTCATGATTTAGCTGCAATCTGCAGTTTGGAGATTTTTTCTTTTCCTTTCTGGAGTTTCAACTTTTCCTTCTGCTTCCCCACTAAGTATGATTTGGAAACACCAAGTTTTCCAGCAAGTGAAAGTTTCTGTTTATTTTCCAGCATTGCCAGGCTGACAAGACAGAGGGTAAAGAGAAGTTACTCCAAGTTCCAGGCAGAATGTCTTGGTTCTGTGTATGAATGTTGATTCTTGGTGCTGGCTGCCTTAAAGGCCCTGACTCTGTCCCAGGTGAGCACTGTGAGTGTGTGGAAGTACCACAACAGCTCTCCCTGGGAGCTCTGCCTGCAGAATATCTTGTTGCAAAGGCACAGGGCTGTTCTGCAGAAGATGAACAATTTCCAGATTGCAAACCCCACAAGTGTCACTGTTCATTTGCCACCTGCAAAGGAGAGATTAAACACAGTTGGTAGAAATGTAATTTTCATCAGGTGTCAAATAGGTGGCACAGGCTGTAAAGTCTGCAACATCCACACTTGAGGTCAGGTGGGCTTACCCAGCAAGATGAGTAATTTCTACTTTTCTCAGGATGGGATTCTTCAGCAGCTGAGCTTGTCTGGGGGCCTGAGGCATTCTCCCACAGGGCATAGGCCTGAGCTTACCTGGGAACAGAAGAGACTTCTTGTCATCAGGTGCTGAGCAGCAGCACTGCTGACATGCTTGCCTTGTCCATTCATTCCAGCCATGCCTCTGAGGGTCCTCATAGTCCACATAGAATCACATAAAATTCTTATTCTTCAATAATTTACTGTGATTGCAGCAGTGCCTGGACAACCCCAGGGAGATGCTGGTCCAACTGCTGGAGCCATTGCATATCTCCAGGGCACCAGACAGGTCAGGATCTAAGAAGAGAAGATGGATGCACAGTGCAGTGAAAAGAAACACAGTGACTCCTGTTTCAGAGGCAGGAGAAATGGAGCAGGAAAAAAAAAGATTAAGTCCTGAACTCCCCCAGAAAGTCTTGCTGATGAAGGTTTGAGTATATCCATGAACTGGCAGATTCCCCAGGTATGAGTGAACCAGACAGCAGGGTCAGGCCTCCTCCTTTGCAATCCCTGGCTCTAATGTCATTGGAAAACACCTGGGTTTAGAACATCCTGGATAGGCACTGGGATGTGCAAACTGCTTTTCGTCCCCACGGCTCTGAAGCTGCAACTCCAGCTTCCCTGTTGCTCTGGGAGGGCAGAGCTGGTGCTGGTTGGAGGGGGTCCAGCCCAGTGCAGGGAGTGTGGATGCCACTCACACTGAAGATGGGGTGCTGGGGACAGAGAAGTTCTCCTCACCCAGAGAAACTTGGTGATGCCAGCCAGGATGGCCTGAAGAGTTTGATGATCCATCAGCCTCATGGTGCATCAGAAAAAGGGTGAAAAGAGGAAGCAGGCTGCATCAGCCATGAGCTGGACATGTGAATCCATCAAGTGACCTCGCTGATCTGTTTTTGGGTATAGCAGGAATTTACATGGGCTCTGAGATGTACCAGTCGGAGCAGTCTCCAGAGTATGTCCCAGCACCCTCTGTGCAACCACCGTCCACCCAAAGTCACCACCCGAGTGTTTGGGTGGCAGGGATGGGTGACAGCAGAGAGCCCCCAGTGAGGGAGGAGGGCAGCTCTGGAGCTGACTCGGGAGGATGCTGCTGTGAGTCAGAGGCAGGATGCTCTGAGTGCGGGGCTGCAGGCAGGGGGGAGCTGGGGCTGCAGGCAGGGGGGAGCTGCCAGCACAGCCTCCCGGCGCACAGTGCTGACACTTCTTTTTGTTCAGCCTGACAGCGAGCACCTGGTGCCCCACGCGCGGAGCCGGCGGCCGCAGCGAGCGCAGGCACACACACGCGCTCAGCCCCGCAGCTTGGAATCGATGCAAACATATGCTGCCATTAATGTGAAAATCACTCCTGAAAACATGAGGGTCCCTCTATTCATGGCCTTCCCCTCTCCCTGCAGGGAGGAGGGGGGTCAAGTGCAGACCTTTTATGTGAAATCCCTGAAAGGGACAAGGGGGAGAGAGGGGGAGATGGATGGGGCTGATTGTGATAGGGAAAACGGGACAACAGCCCAGACTAACATACAGGAGCTGCTCTTCTGTCATGAGCTGTACTAAATCTGCAGTGTTGCCTTCCTTTCTCTCTAGTCAAATGCCTCACTGGGGCTGCCAGTTTTGCCCTTGCCTATTTCTGATAAATGCAGGAGGGGGCTCTGTAGAATGGTGTGACCAGATGCTGCAATGATGGGTGCTCACATAGGAACTGAGGGGCTAAATTTCTGAGGTGGTGGCAAGCCCCCCTTGCAATGCCCCCCAGCATTTTAAAAAAATGCTGATGAGGAGTGCTTGCTAGAGCAGTTGTGGTGACCAGCACTGGAGTACCCAGTCTTCCTCTAAAGCACAGCATATATTTTGGCCAGCCCTGGTGTGGATGGCCATATCAGCAGAGGCTGGTTATCTGGATGCTGCTCCTGTGCCTCATTGCAGTGCTTCAGTCTGCTTGCTGCAGACATTTGCAGCAGATTCCTCTCTTCTTTGGGCAAAGTGGCTTCTCTGATATCCTCTATACCACTGCCTGCCTGCTGTGAAACACCCCAAGTTCTTTGCCCTGACAGTGGCAGTGTGGACATGGGTGGGCAAGTTTGGTTCACAAAGCATCAGGGGTCTGTAAAACAGCTGGAAGGGCTCTCTGTGAATCTGAATGAGAAAAGGGACACAGCTGACATTAGAGGAACCAAATGGAGTTTCTGAACCTCTCAGTTGTTTGTCAAAGGCTTTAGAGCAACACTGTGAGATGTCACTAAAGTGCCTTGCCCCACCTCCCCCATGAGACAGGCTAGGTCCCTTGTCTGTTCTGTACAGAAACAGCTTTACATCAGCAAGATTCTTCTACATATCTGCAAAATCCCTGCAAACTCTCTTCTGGGCTGTTCTCGGTTGTTGGTCTGATACAAAAAAAATCTTCTTCAAAGCTTGAAAAAACACCACCTTTCTTTGCATTTTGTTTCTCAGCACTGAGCTTTTCTTTGAGGGGGAAAATTTTCCTGGCTCAGCTTTATGCCCATCTCAGACTCATCTCAAAGCACCTGGTGCTTTACAGCATCTCCATTTTGTTTCCTTGTGATGTCCTAGATCAAGCACGTGTGCTGAATTCCCCAGCATCTGGCCTTCGCCCATATCTATCTGTTGGAAGCTGAATGCATCTCTGATTTGGGAAATCAATCACACTTAATTGAAGGGTGATTGTTTTCACATACGAGTCTGCCACATCACTTTCATCTTTATCACATTCCCTTTCTCTCTGGGTTTTGTGTGACAAGATACTGCAGAGCAGGAGAGAAGAGGTTGCTGACCTTGGACCTGGATATAATTGAAAAAAGGAGGGCAGCATCTTCCTTTCTTTCCTCGGTGCATCAGTTTGCATTTCCTTCAGCTGTGGGACTGAGCACGTGCATATGCACCCAGAGCCGTATTTAATGCAGCCCCACACACAGCTGTGCTGCCATGCTGCACAGCAGAGGAGCTGGTACCCAGCATGGCCTGGCATTGCTGTGCCATGGAGGTCTGGCCCCTCAGTGAACCACAGCAGGGAAGGGGGAACAACTCAGCATTGGTCTGATGTGGCAGAATGTTTTGGGTGCCTGGTGTTTCAGGGTGACTCTGGGCATCCTGAAGAGTAGTCCCAGGGAGATCAGCATGGCTTTTTTATAAAATTTTGGGGCAAGCCTGTTTTCTGTTCTATCTTGCTTTTTGCCTGGCCACAGTAGAGACTGTCTTGAACCAGGATTCAGTCTTCTTTTACTGGAACATTATGCTGCACAGCAGGGCTGTGATTTCCTTCAAGAGCTTCCATAACACAGATGGTACATGAGCAATCCCTCCCTGTGGGCTTTTGCAAGGACTTGTGCAGTCCAGTCCCACGTGGCCACCTGTATTTTCACCCCACTGGGATGTACCAGTCCAAACTGCTGCTAAGCTCTCAGCTCACAGGGATGTCTTCCTGTCTGTACTAGCAAGCTGAATTGTAAGCTGCTCCCCAGACTCCAGTTTGAAGGTCTCTATAGTATTGACTTTCTTGCACTTGGAAGTGCCTCATTTATCTTATGCTCTGCATTTGTCTTTCCTGCCAGTGTAGTAGTAAGCAGCTGAAGCTTGCTGCCAGCTTTTCTCCCTTAATGATATCCCACATATGCAGACAAGGATCTGAATCAGAGCTCTGGAGTCAGTCCCCACTTCCTCACTTTGGATAAATGTATCTTAACACAGTAGCCTTCCTTTGCAGTTTGTCTTGGGGCTTGGCAGTGAAGCAGCCCCAATAGCTACCTCTGAAGGCTGTGGTCCAGGGCATGTGTCCAGATTTTAGACTCATTTGAAGGCTGATTGTGTCAACAGGAAGGCTCCTGCTGGCTCTGATGGCTCTTGGACTGGGCAGTCCCAACTATCTCCAACTTTGGCTCTTTTCCACTGGGGACAGATTTATCCCATCCAGATGTGGGGAGAGCCTTTCCCAGCAAAGACCCAATACAAGCCTTTACCAGATAAAGGGTCTTTTCTAGATAGCATGGAAGGAATTCCTCTGGGTGGATGGTGCCTGTTTTTTCTTATGTACCTTCACCACAGGCCTCTCTTTCTGACAGGTCTCTTTCTCACAGGCCTCTCTTTCTGGTGACTTGCAGCCCAGGCAGACAGGACTGAGAAGGGTAGAAGGACTGGATTTTGTGATGGAGCTGTGGGTTTTATTGATTTCTAAATAAAACGTTCGTCAAGACACAGAGCCCCACTTCCCTCCCAATTTTATAAAGCTCTTGTCAATCTCTGACACAGCTGCCAGGGCAAAAAACAAAGCTGCTGGCATCATTGTGAAGGTGTGTATACAAGCAGAAGAATGGGTGGGGAGTTGGAGACCTTCCCTTGTGGAGAGGGAAGATCTCCAACTCCCAGAGCCCAACCCCAGTAGCCAGCAATGTAGCCACTCCCTGGCTTTCCCTCAGGCCAAGTCACCCCACCATGCTGAGTATGCTCTGCTTCCTCTGGGCCTGCTCTTGCCCAGAGGGGATTTGTGTTTGCAATTAACTTTGTGGTGACTGTGTGGGCTACAAATGACACTTTACAAAGTCACAGTGGAGGTGGGCAAGGAAGAGTGTGATGTTCACCAAGGCCGGGTGTACATGGGCAGGGCTCTGTACTGGCCCAGCGATTGAATGAAGTCCCTGAGGTCTCCTTGTGAATGGTAGAAGGCCACCATCCTCTCCCAGACCTACTTTCTGAAAGCTGACAGGAGTGACTCTAGGGAGCCAGCAGGACAACCTTTTACTGCAAACTGTGTCTTTGGTGGAGCCTTCCCCATCACTGGGAGGTGGTAGACTCACTCCTCCCAGGGCTAGTGGAGGACACACAATCTCCTTGCCCAGAAAATGCCATGTTCTGGAGCAGGAGGATGGAGAATCAAGCCAAAAGCAATGATCCAAGCATTATTTGCCTCTTGTACAAAATTTGATGAAAACAGATGGAACATTTGAAGGTTTTTATTAAAAAAAAATCAGAGCCCAAAAATTTGAAAGCAATCTTGTATTTGCTATTAGTCTTCTCAGGCTTTGTTTTTCCCTCTTGGCAAAAAAATAATTGACAACATTTTCCATCACAAAAAAAATTCCCCTACTGAGAATTAAGTATAAAGTCTTCTGTGTTGAGCAAAGATGAGAGGAAAGAGAAATGGTTCACATTCTCTTGGCTTAGTCCAAGAGGGACTGGAGATCTGCTGAGTCTGTCTGTCTGTCCAGCATCCAGTGGGAGTAGAGACTCTCCAGAGGACTCTGAGTTGTTCCTGTGCTTTGCTAAGGTGCCAAAGTTCTCCTTTGTGAGCATGAGGAGCATCTGCCATTTTCACCAGTGCCTGGGAGTCCAGAATGAGCAGCTTTTGCTGGCTGGCAGAGGGAGCCACTGGAGTTTTCAGAGAGGACCATCTGTGCTGGACAAAGGGAGACATCATAGCGGGGGTGTATGGGGCAGTGAACCACAGGGTGTCCTGGGGATGACCACGGGGTGTCCTGGGCACGTCCCCAAGATAACAACCAACACTGCAGTGGCCAGAGCATCTTGTCCTTGGAAGCCTCTTTACCTGCAAGAGTCAAGAGACTGGAGCCAAATGCCTTCACTCTCATCCGTCAGCAGGGATGGAGGAGCCCATGGCCTCCCTCCTCCTTCTTCCACTGGCATTTGATTCAGACATACACTAAAAAAGGAGCTGTCGGTTAAAGTAAGAGCTGCTTTTCCAGCTCCCAGAGGATCCCCCTGGTGTGACCTGCAAGGTGTTGCAATCCCTCTCTGCCACTGGCCTGCCTGGTTTTTGTCACACATGCACACACCTTCCTCCCCCTTCCACAGTGCTTATCACAAGTGTTTTGGTAGAACTGCCCTTGTCATATAAATCTAAACATAATTCTCTCTTTCCTGTTAAGCTAAAGAAAATAAACGTGTAGGGCTGTTACTGGAAGCCAAGCTGTAGGACTGCCCTAAATTCTCTTCTTATTGAGTCTGGGCTGAAAATCACTCAATTCTGCTGAGGACACACATCTATGCTTGCACACACAGGGAGGGAAGGTGGGAGGGGGAGGGAGAGAAAGAGAGAGAGAGAAAGAGAGAGAGAGAGAGAGAGAGAGGACACGGTGTGTATAAATATCTCCAGCTCTCTAGATAGTCGGCAGATTTATTCCGCTGCCAAGCCTGCAGAAAATTGACTTGTTTCATGGAGGCAGGCTATTGACACATTACCGCAAGGAGGGTTAGGAGAGAAAGCGGTGCGGCTGGCGCCCCTCTATTATACGATAATGTAATCAGCATTGTGGGAAATGACTGTGGGTAAAATGGCATCGCTGACATTTATATTAGAGGATATTGATGGCAGGAACTGTGACCACATCTATCGTACCTCCCGTTTGCCAGGATTGACACAGACGGCTCTTGTTGGCTGGATTTCCTCTCTCTCTTTCTCCTCTCTCCTTCCTCTTAGCTCCGTTGCTCGCTGCTGTCACTGCAGATAGATAATTGAAAAATGGATCTCACCTTTCCAGCAAACAGGAGTGGTTCAGGCAATTACTGCAGAGGTTATCTACTCAATCTCGAGGCCTCTTCTCAGAGAGAGATTCAGAGGAAATTGGATTTTACATGGATGTTTTATTCTACAAGGGCTTTAGTATAAACAGAGGCAAGGAGACACCAGCAGACTGCATGGGTGAGGATCATGTGCAGAGGGGTAGGGTGAGGTTTTGACAGGGGGCCTTGGCTGTAGATGTGGTGGTAATACCATTTGGCGGTCCTCTGCAGAATTTCTGATTTCAATTTTTTGAGGTTGCTTTTGGTTTTTCTTTTCATGTTTTGCAGGGTTTTCTTAAAGTGGAGGCAGAGAGAGGCTATGTACACCTGTAGCCATTTGGCTACATTTTGCCCCTGGAATTTTAAAATTAAAGGGAGTTGTTCCCAAAGGAAAGAAAGGCAAAGAGAGATCAAAATGCTCTGAAGATGAGAGGGCAGAGGAGAGCAAGATGTATTAAAAGAGCTCTGGAAACTGGCTCTGAAAAGAGGAAATTCTCTCAGGCAGGAAATATTGCCCATAGGCCTATTTTCCATCAGCATCCTTGAAGATAATTACACCTTGAGGTGTGTGGTCATACGAGAGGCAAAAATATACCCATGGTCCTTTTGTACAGGCTGCAATGCCAGGCTTTGGGCTGAGCTTGATGGCAATCCAGCCCTTCAAAGCAATTTGCAGCTGGTACCCTTGCCCTCAGAAACTGCTGAGCCAGGGAGGCCAGAGAAGGGCGCTGAGGATCTTGGTGACCTTGACAGTTTCAGTGAGCACACAGGAAGGCTGTGGGGTGACCCTGAGAAAGGCTTGGCAGATGTGTCTGTTCTTGGGAAAGTGGTCATGGGACCACTTTCCCAAGTGCAGCAGGCTAAAGTAGGGTTTGCCTGGGAGTTTTTGGAAGAAACTCATTCCCCATTTAGGGAAATTCACCCATCTTTTCATGTTTTATGTTACCCTTTCATAGGTACCACTTTTCCACGTGGGGTGTTTTCACATGTGGGTAAATACTCATGCATATGAGTAAAAGCAAAGGTCCTTGCACTATCCAATTGGTTTTACTGCCAGCCAGTGAAGGAATGTGTGGGAGCACAGCTTTGCACCAACAGCTCTTAAACTGTTATCCCAGATGGAAGCAGCAGGGATGGTTTTACAGGGGAAGAAATTCAGCACAGCATTAGACAGTCTCATCAGCCCCTTGCTGTCCCCAGCAGAGATTCTCACCATCCATGGGTGCTGCTCTGCAGCCCTAGGTCTCTGCACCCTGCCACGTGCTGCAGTCCTGCTGTCCATCACCAGCTTTTTCGCACTCTCCTCTGTCTGTCCCCTGATGTCAGTGCTAGAGGTGCTCATCTCTCTGGCTGATCAAATCATTCCTGACGTGCACAGTGGCAGACTCTTCCTCGCTGAAAGTCTGTCTCCAGGGTCCTAGGTGAGGTCCTGCTCTCTCTTCCCCAGACAGTGAGAAGGCAGAGGTGGGGGAGGGCAGTGAGGAGGGGATAGGATGTGCTCTCCCAGCCCTCACACCTCTTCTCTCCATGATGCTGGAAGCCAGAGGGCCCCCACAGCCTATTGCCTATTCTGGCAGTGAATGCAAAGCTGGAGATGGAGCCAAATGACTTTGAATGAGCAACAAAATCCCCATTTTCAAGTGAAAGAAGAGATGAGCTGCTGGAGCTCAAGCCTAAGGCAGTGATGGCTGTTATGTTCCTCAAGATCCCTGGGTCTGGGAGGGATGTTTTTTGGGAAGCTGAGCACAAGTAATGTGGCTGACTCTAACCCAAAATCTCCCAGCATTAACTGGCAGGCTGGGATGGGGAGAGGAGGTCCAGGACAAGTAAGGCTTTGTATTTGCACTCGTCCTGCATCAGTCCTGGGCTTCCAGTGGTGGCCATGAGAAAAGGTCTGGCTTCCTGAAACAGGACTCCAAAGCAGTCATCTAGGTTCTGTAGAAAGAGATGGCCAAGCTCTCTGAAACTGGCTCATAAAAAAAAAAAAAAAAAAAAAGATGCACCGGGAAAAGCATGTGGAGTTCAAATTTTCATCTTGATTTTTGCACATCTTTTTTGAGTAAAGGAAATATTGAGTGATGTGACCCTAACCTGCATCTTTTGAAGAATGACGAAAATCTGCTTTTTGAGCTGCAAATGATAGACCGAAAGAGGGTGAGAAGAGGAAGAAATTTTAAAAATCAGCAGCAAAATATTTCAAATCACAGTGAAATAACACATCGGCTTCATTTCCCTCTGAATTTTTTCATTTAAAGAAAAAGGCAATGAAACGCCGCTGAAATGACATTTTTGACAAAGTGCCATTTTTCAGCATGACCTCTTGGACCCACTCACACCAGTGCTGCTAACTAGTTCTGCGTTCATCAAAGCCTGCAGGAGCAGGGGGCAGAGCAGCGTGTGCTGATGAGCACAAACGCCTTGGATTTTCAGCACAGGCCTCAGATTTTTTTCCACCAGCACCCCCCAGGTCGAAGTCCCAGAGCAGTTTTCACTGGAGACGTTCAGGCTGAGCTATTGTTGTCTGTGGTCATCAAGAACCTTCTCTTGTGGATGTGATTTACTCCTGGGGGTTGCTGGTTCCTGACAGGCTTGTGCCAATACAGCTCTGGAAGGGAACGTGGCTTGCAGAAGACAGTGAGCTTTCCATCTCCAAGGTGTTGGTCCCAGTGGACAACCTCAAGTTAGCACATAAAGAAATGCAGAGTGCCAGAGTGAGGCTGTGCTGAGTCACACAGAGGAGACAGCAAGGCTCCTGCTTTCCCTGCTTTCAAAATCAGGAGCATATGGTACCCAAGGCAGAATGAGGGACCACACTATTGCCGAAGGTCTTAGTGATTGTCCACTGTAAGTTCTGAACACAAAAAATCCCCTAATATATCCAAAAGCCTTGTGGCTGAGCAGGATGTCCTGGTACACTGTCTCCTCTATAACCCCTGTAATTGTCCTGAATATGGCATTTGCTTTCATTACTTTGCCTAGATTGCTGTGGACTGTTATTACCTACCCAGAAATAGCTGCTGTGTTCCACCTTGGAGGAGACTGCATGCCACAGAAGTGGTGAGAAGGCTTTGCTGCTAAATAAGCTTTCTTGAAGTGGGATAGATGTCATGAGACTTAACTTCCTTTAAAAGCTTGAAGCTTCTTGGTTGGAGGCGCCCAACATTATTTTATTAGCATTACCACAATTGTTAGTGGTATTGCTAATATCAATCTTATTATAGACATAATATCTGCTCAGGATGAGAAATAATGAAGCTTGACTAGCTGAGTGAAATGCTGGGTCTCAAGCCACGTTTCCCTGGTGGGCACATAGTGATTGTCTACCAACGATCCCAGCCCCACCATAGGAGAGGATATAAGCCCTGGAGATCTTGTAAAATGCAAGACACAAGCATGTTGTTACTTTAGTTAATTTTCCTTGGTACTACCCTACTGTGGTGAGATATGCACCTTGTATCGGGGTCCTGCCTGTCTCTCCAGCCCCAGAACAAAAAGAACTGTCTTCAAATTGCTCCCAGCCCTGATTTAGAGATGTTTAAAATGTCCTGTGCTTTGCTCAGCTGGTGTTTATCCTTTTCCTATGTCCTTGCCCTGGCCATGCCAGCCTTTACTCCTAAGCAGAGCATCTTTTGAGCTTTGCTCTCCTCACTTCTCTTGGTATGTACCCGTGGGCAGGAGGAAGGTGGGAAGGATCCATGGCATTGATCAATAACTCTTTCCTGTCCAGCCAGGAACCCAACCCGCCCAACTTTATTGCTGCAACCAGATCCTGGCTCGAGGGATGTTACGGCAACCGGCCTGGGCCGTGGGGGCCAGAAGAACAAATACCTCTGTAACAGGCATGACTTCAGCCAGCACATGCCCCGCTGCCCGGATAGCTCCTCTGACAGAGGAAGCCCCTGTGAGGATTTACAAGTCCCAACCACTTCCTGAAATCACCACTCCTGCTTGTTATCTCACCCTCCCATCACCTGCAGGGTCCGGATACTGTTTGAAGGGAAAGGAGAGCCCTGAGAAGGAAGAGGAGGAGGTGTGTGAGTCCTGCTGATCTGGCCATTAGGCTGGGGGGTGGCAATGGACCCCAACGATGAAATATCTGAGCACTCTGGCTCAGTCTTTTTATTACCTGCAATGGAAAATGAGTGCCAGCTGCAAATCAGGGATTTCAACAGCCTCTCTGAAGGCATGTCAAGCATTTTATGGCTGGAAATACATTTAGGGTTTATTATGGGCTGCCCACTGATCTTTCCTGCATGCACAGAGTGGCTGGACCCTGTTCCCACCCTGTCTTTGGATGGGAAGGGGTCCCCACAAATTGATCGGTTTTCGGATAGCAAATTGATTGGTTCCATTTGCTGCTTCTCTACTTTCTTTATCCTGAGCAAGGATTTAACCTCACATTGAGACAGGCTGGAAGCTGATTTGGAAGACAGCCTCAGCCTGCAGTGGGATGCAGCATATGTTGCAGACCTGTCAAATGTCACACAGAACAGCACTTGCCCCATGGGTCCCCCTACAGAAGAACAGGCTCTCCCCTTCCCAGCACTGTGCCATCACCTCCTCAAACTTCAGCTCTCAACATCTGTAAACTCCATACCTTCCTGGAGGAGCACCCCAATCATCCAGCCCCATGCTGTGGCCTTGGAAAAGTGAGCCAACTAATGGGAACTGGACTACTTGGAGGTGGGAAGCTGGCAAGATAGGATATAGCAACACAGCTTTGCAAACCAGCCTGCAAGCTATACAGGAGCCAGGGCACAGCCTGAGCTGTTGGAGAAACTATCTCTTGGCTTCACTTCTAGGCATGCCACAGCCATGTCTTCATTGCACCATGCACACCTCAACCATCCAAGTCCTTCTGTAAAACCGAGCGCTTTACAGCTCCTTTCAATTTCTTATTCACTGGCATCTTCTCTTCTTGTTGCACTAATGTCACATTTTGAAATATCCTCTACCAAAAAAATGAACGGGAATTTCTCTGCAGTGTCCTGGTGTTAAAAATTTGGATCTTGAAGGCCCGCAGAAAGTCATCACTACTGGTGATAAAACAGGAGAGGAGGGAAAAAAACAAGGATGTATGTGGGGGAAGGACAAAGAACAAAGGAAGGAAACTGGGAGTGCCACTGGAGTAAACCTGAGGAGCTGTGGGCAAGGTCAAGGTCTGCTATCTTGTCACCCCTGAGAGAACAGGGCTGCAAGGTCTCAAGTGGATGAACCACAGTCCAAAAGCAAGCTGGGAAAAATGGGGCTGTAAATCAGTTCCTGCCCAGTGCTGCGACAGCTCTTTTGGCCTGAGCCATGGCTGACATCTTGCCCAAAGCCATGGCAACCATTCTGGCCTGTGCCATGGCTGTCACCTTGGCTAACCCACCCCAACTGGCCACTCAGTCTACAAACACACCCCCCTGCCATTCCGTGTCTGAATTCACTGTAGGAACGGTGAGTCCTTCATTAAACTCACGATGTCCATGGCCTTGTCAATAAGGAAGGGCCGTAGCACCCCTTGGTGCCTTGGCTCTGGGTGCTGCTTTCTTGGCAGCCATTCTCTCAGGAGATGAGGAGCAACACGGCGGTGTCCAGCCAGGGATCCCAGAGTGGATGCCCATCCCCTTGTTTACTCCTGCTACCATCTGCTGGAAGGAATCAGCCTGTGCACTTGCCTGCCGCGTGGAAACTCTTGGGAGCCATAAAGGGAGAGCACAAGGACGAGAGCAGCACCGGGGTGAATCTGCCCATGGACAAAACAAGGATGAGGGCCATGCTGGGGTGAATCTGCCTGCTCTCTGCCTTCCCACCCTGTGTTCAGAGGGATCAGAACACCCATGTATCTCTCCTAGGGCTGTTTAAAGACTGGAATTTTGGAGGCTTCCTTGACTCTGACACCATCCTGCTCCAGAGCCTGGCACAAGGCATTGGTTTGGTCTGAACCTCAGTTTCCCTGTTGCTACTTAAAACACTAACCTTTGGTGTGGCTCAGTCCCCACCATTTGACTTACTGTGAGTGTCAACATTGTCCCTTCCTACATAGGTGCAATCACCTTCACCATGTTCCCATACCTGCCCCCCCCACCATTCCCAAAACAATTCCCATTGAGCAGCGCTCCCCTGTCACAGAAACACAGCCACACCTTGAATGAGGCATGAGGGCTGCTCATCTGTGACCATCTGGGAAAAAAACCCAGTGCTGAAAGCCAAAATATCTGCTCAACACACTCTCTCTGTGCAAGCTGGGCTTGGGACTGAAGACAGTCAGTACCAGGCTGGAAGCTTCTGTATTTTTGTTATGGGTTGTTGAACAAACCACACAGTTTTACCCCACAGGGTATCATAAATAAGCAATGAAAAAGCAGAGAAGTGAAAAGGAAAAGTATTTGCCTGCAAAAATACACTACTAAGCAAATGAGTCAGAAGGATGTGGACTGAACTCTGCAGGGCCTGCTATGTCTAAAAGCAAAGCTTTTATAAAGTAGGGGAAGTGATTTAAGAGTCTGAAGGTAAACATGGGCTGCCATGTATTGTTCTGGGGAAAAGTGGCAGAATAAATATGCAAATCCTTCTTATGTGACAGCCAGAATGGTGGAAATGATTATGAAATAGACCTGAAGAAGCCTGATTAATAATTTATCCTCAAATGGAAGTTGATTCTTGGCTGAGCAGCAAGGATAATAAGGCTGAGGAATCAATAAGAGCATTTACAACTCTGTAAAATGCGTTTACAAGTACAAAAAGATGGGTTGCTTTGTGGCCATGCCTTGCATGAGCTAGGAGAGAGGGAAGGGAGAGCACACAACAGTGACTGTGCAGCATTGGCCACACAGACAAATCTGGAGAGGGAGCTGAGCATTGTCTCTGGATCTACTGCTACCTGAATGATTCTCCACCATTAACACATGTTCTGATAGCCCATGGAGGACACATTAATTAAGCTCAGTCACTTAAGAAGGTTTGCATAATGAATGCAGTGTTGACAGAGCAGTTCAGTGGTATCTTCAGCCAGAATGTGACTGTCCTCAGGGATACAGTGTGGAAGTGACTGCCTGGACACCATGCCCTTGGGTGGCCTGTGCACATCTGGCCTCGCTAATCCCCCTCTTCACCACACCTGTATCACAGCACGCATTGGTAGGCAACTCACCCAGCTCTCACAGAGAAACAAGTGATCATCAACAACCTCCTTTGATGTAAACTCTTAAAACTTCATGCCTCAGATTTCTAAAAATATCCTCGTTGAGATCCATTGGGCAGCTGGAGGTTCATTGCTTGTCCACCTCACCTTCCCTGGGCAGCTGAGGAATGGGTGCCTTAACAGCAGCCCAGCTCTGTGATGTGACAAAACTGGAGGCATTTTTACATGGCCTGATTCAGAGCTGTGAGCAGGCACATCTGCCTTGAGGCAGATGAGAAAGATGGGGTCTCTCAGCTTGGCTCCAGACTCTGTGACCCTGGAAGGGACATGAACCCATGACATGTAATTGTCACAAACGTCTTCCAATCTGTGGTCCATGGGTTCCCAAAATGTCCCTGAAAAATGAGAAAGAAAAGCCAGTGGGGATGCGAATGACCAAAATGCACACTGCCCCTGGCAAGTTTTTGTTTGTCATGTCTTCTTAATGAGAGCAGTGACATTTTGGGGTAGCAGAGGGAGGTGAGAAGGCAGATCCTACTGGGGATGTGCCTGATACTGAGACCCTCCCTGCCTTGGGCAGAGTGTAGAGATAATAGATTTGCACAGATTTCCTCTTAGTGCTGCTCCTCCCCCGAGGGCCTTTGGCAGAGCGTCTCCAGCGCCCGGCTGGCACGGTCTGTCCTGCCGAATGTTCGACAGAGCGAACCCGAAGGGAGAAATGTGAGGCTGAAGGGACCCTGAGAGACAGCCTTGCAAGACAGCTCTCCCCAAACCCTCCCAACAGATGGGTGTCCAGCCTGCTGGTAAATACTGCCAGTGAAAGAGGCTCCATCCCTTCCTGACAGCTTGTTCCAGGGTTTGTGTGTGCTCAGAGCTGGAGGAGTTTCCTAACATCAGACCTAAATCATGCCTGCTGAAAATGGAACATTGCTCTCCTTATCTTGTCCCCATGCTGAATATGGAGAGCAATTCATCCTTATCCTTGCATAAAAACTTTATATACAGAAATACATTTTACTTGCTGCCTTCTGCTCCTTTCCTTTTCCAGACAAAGCAAGCCCAGTTCCTTCAATTTTCCTTCCAAGGTCAGATTTTCAGCATTTATCTTTGCTACTGGTGCCAAGGAACGGCATGAAGCTCTCTGGATGTCTCACCTGCTATGAGCAAAGAGGAATAATGAGCTCTAGGGTGGACTCCTGGTCTTCCCCCTCACAGGGCATCAGCAGGACCTCATGGAAATGGAGAAGAGCTACAAGGATGGTCAGAGGATTCACATTGCCAAGTGTGAGCTGAAACCCTTCAGCTGGTGAAAGAGTAGAGGAAGGATAGGTGATAGAGGTGAATGCTATTGAACAGGTAAATAAGGAATGACTGTCCACTGTTTCTTTCAATATAAGAACCAAGGCTGTCAAGTGAAAGCAGCAGGAGAATAAACAGAAAGATAAACTGTGCTGTGCACAGCTAACCTGAGAGACTCCTTGCCTTGGGATACATGGAGGTTACCTGTTTGAAGAAATTAAAAAAGGAACTCAAAAAAATTATTGGGAAAAATGAACAACAGCTGCTATTAAACACAAAGCCACAATGTTTGCCTGAGGAAGTTCCCCACTGAAGATCGAGAAACTATTCTGAAGAAACTTCATAGCACATCAACTCCCTTCTTACACATTAGGTCTCCTCTCAGACATGGTGCAGGATTGCGTGGACCTTAGATTTGACCTGATCAGTCTTTTCCTGTTCTGGTTCATACCATGCCTTTGTTGAGCATCCCAGAACTCTGGTTACTTAGTGAACAACAGGCCTGGCTAAAAAATTAGTTCAGCATCAGCTGTCAGAAGGACACTTTGGCTGTCTCAGTCATCTAGAGTCTTTAACTCCTCTCAATAGTTAAAGAGAGGAGACCTGAGGAACATGAAGAAAGAGAGAAAAAAAGGCATCAGTGAGTCTTGCAGAAACCCACATGAGAACAGACCAAACTTACCGGTCCTATTTAGGAGTTTGTCCTGTGGCATAATGCACTGTGATCCTGAGAACATTGCCCAGCTAAAAGAGCCTGCTGGGCTCATGTGGGACACTGGGGTGAGTGGATGCTGACCTGCCTTGCTGCCTTGTGTAGCCACAGCTTCCTTTAAGTCTCTGCCCCCGGACTTCAGGCAGTTTAAGATCTCACACATCCCATCCCAGCCAGGTGTGAGATCAATTTACTGTCTGGAGCAAAGGTTAAGCATCCTGAAGGGTGAGGGCCAAGACCAAGCAGTGTCTTGGCCCATCTAGGCTGAAGCTGTCGGCAGCCATGACTTTTGTGTCTGTAATTTAAGCCTTAACAGACAGAAAGACCAAACTATGTGAGGGAACTCTCATCTTATTTCCCTTCTACCAAGTTTGGGACTGGAGTACTCAAGAGCAAGAGGTCTCTCTTGATATTAAAGTCTTTCTGGCATGGGTTGAAAGATGCCTCTTGCAGGTAGAGGACACTCATGGCTTTAGAAGCCCCTGGTTTGTAAATGGTTTACTTCTACAGCAGCTCCTTCCAGGGAACAATGCAGACTAATCTATCACACAGCTCAGATGGTGTGAGCAGCAGCTGGTGAGACCCAGAGAAGGGCAACTGAGGAGAACATGAGTTTTTGCTCTGTCCTCACACCCAGCATGTGCCTGATGGTGTCTCTATTTCCTTCCGTAATAAAGATCACGGATGACTTTGTCCAGTGCTGAGACATGGCACAGGCTGTCTCCTGGTCCTCCATCTACACGCATTTCCACCTCCAGGGTGCTCAAAAACATTGAGGATGGTATTTCCTGTGGGAGACACTGTGTAGCTGCTCTTACAGAGGTTGATGGCATTAGTAGGAAGGAGAGTGCAATTACTGAGGTTAACAAGGCCCCAACACATGGACTGAGAGGAAGGGGGGGTTTTCAACACTTTATTTATTTTTATAATCCTCCTGTTTCCCACCTCCCCCTCCATGGTGTCTTGGAAGTCAAGACTGACACCTGCCAGGATATGAGAAGTCCAGACAAAATCAGAATGATCCTCTCCAAAGCTGGAGTGGAAGGGAACTTTTTTCAGCCCCCACAGAGATCAAAGAGCCAGCTGGGTCTGAGGTTGCAGGGCTGGGCAATTCCCAGGTGCAGGAGACTGGCAAGGTGTCAGTCATGTCCCCCTGCACATGCTCCTGCGGACGCTCAGCATATGACTGAGGGGCAGCTGGTGGCAGCTAAAGCTTGGCCCACACTCCCCCCTTCCTTGAGAAGCGTGACGGAAGGGATTAAGTGGCTTGTAAGGTGACACGGGGTTGATCAGCTCTCAGTGGCGTGGTGGGAGGGAAGATGCTGAAGTGGCTTTATATCTCTGCTCCCAGTCTCCTCTCCAGTCTCTATCTGAGCCCAGAAGTCTGTTGTCCTGCTGGGAGAACAGCAGCTCCTGTACCTGTCACCCACTTTCAGACCTTACCTCTCTGCCCTTTTCTCCCTAGGGGCGAAGGATTTGTCCCTCCAATCTCTTCTTTATGTCCTAAGCAGTGACATTCCCAGGGGAGTGTCTCCAGGAGCTGGAGGTGCAGAGGATGAAAGAGGGCAAGCAGATGCTGTTCAAGCACAGATGTGACAACAAGATTGGATGGACTCTGCAAATCTCTCTCTCTTTCTTGTCCTTGCAGACCTGTGGCAAGGCTTCAGCACTGCTCAGAAGATGAGGATGATTTGCAGCACAAAACTCCTCCTGCATTCATCCCTGTGTCTGCTCCACCACAGGGACACAGGAGCCAGACATATCCAAGCAGCTCAGCTCCCACAAGCAGATAAACCATCACACACTCCAGCACAGGGAGTTTCCCAGGGCCTTGAGGATAGATATTGCCTGGCCATTAGGGAGGCAAATCTCTGAATGCAGCCCTGTGCTGAAGGTGTGAGCTTCACTTATTTTGATCACCTCTTACTCACCATTTGTCTGTTCTACCATGGTGATTTTTCCCCCACAAGGCACACAGAAACATTGTGGGACCCTACCACCATCATCAGACACCAAAGAAAGAGCTGTGCTGCATGAAGAGCTTTCTCTAGGCAGAGGTGGCTCCAGCATCTCCCTGTAATCCCCTTGCTCTGCTCTCTCCTTCTTCCTGCCCTCAGCCAGCCCCCTGGGCAGGCATTTCTGGCTCCATACTGGACCAGCTCTTGTAACCCCGACTGCCACTGCCAGACAATAGGATGCCAGCACACGGGTCTTGCTGGCAGGGTCCTAGCAGCCATAGGGAGCAGGATTAGCAGCTCCTCTGGTATTCCTGTATTACCACATGTGCTGTCAGCTTTGTTATTCCTCTGCAGCCTTCCCACCCTCCATTGACACCCAGACTTTCTGTAACACAGATTCCTCTCATAGGGAGGCACCAGAGAGCAGGGAATAAATTTATAAGATTAGTTCATGTGGTCAGGGCTGAAGCTGAACAGATTTTTTCCATCTGATTAGTTCACATCCCTGCAGCACCTCTGGACCCCACCGAGGTCAGGCACGCTGCGCTTAATCAGTGGATCTCCAGCAGACCTGCTGAGTTTTACAGGAAGAAGAAACACTTTTGATTGTCCAGTCTTCTCTGCTGTCTCAGGGGCAGTTGCTGAGCTTCCCTTTCCTATGGCAGGTGATGTCAGATCAGGTGTGGGAGGAGAGAGCAAGGCACGAGGACTCTGCTGGCATGAAGACTATCCCTCATGGTCCTACTGAGCTTTGTTTCCCTGCTGTATCCCTCCAGTGTCATTCCTGGTCCAGGAGCCTGTACGTCAGGCATGGCTGTGTCAGTAGTAGGGGTCAAAAAGCAGGGGAGATACTTGGTGCTGTGCCCAAGTGATGTCCAGACTGGCTGCAGGGCAGGAGACAAGGCTGTACACTTAATCCTCGAGGCATGACAGCGTAGCACTGCCCTGTAACAGGGATTCCCCTTCGTTGTGAGAGCCCACTGGTGACGGCTCAGTCCAAGAGAGGTGAAAAGGCTCATAACTGGCATTGGTAGTGGAAAAAAACCCATCCTTAAATGGCATCTCTAGTGGAAAATATTGCATCTCTACAGTGGAAAAAATCCAGGCCAGTTCCTCTGGAGAACAAATCTCAGAGGGTACGGCTCTGTCTAAATATAAATCTCTCTCCGTGAAGGTCCTACAGCAGTCTCAACGCTGTCCTGAGGTGATGGAAGAGCCGGAGGCAGAGGGTGCAATACAGACCTGGCAACATTAGAGGGAGCTTTGGGAAGGGGTCTGGGAGGAGTAGGAAACAATAACTAGATGTAAATTACATTTTGTGAGTTCGTTTAAATAAGGGATCCAGTTTAATCCCATCGAGTGTTTGCTTAGTGTACAGCTGAAAATTAGCATCAACAATTTTATGCACACTAATAAATTCAAGCCATTACTCTCTCCATCTGCATCTTCATTCATATAGTTTAAGAATCAAAGTGATTTCCCTGTAAATTTCTAAGCCTCAGTAATTTACTCCAAAGAATGTAAATAGAAAGAGCCTGAAGGCCCAGAGACACAGTCTTACAAGCCCTCCCTCCCCTCCCTCCTCTTCTATCTCATCTCAGGTGAAGATGATGGGAGATGTCCAGTTTGGTGAGCCAACATGGATATCACACTCTAGTTTCTGCCTGCCCACTGGTGTTACCCTGCAGCTGGACACAGAACACATCAGCTAGGGAAAGGGAGCCCTGCACATTGGGATGCTTGGTGTGGGTATAGCACCGTGCTCCGAGGCGGCTGCGAGGAAATCAATCATCTTTTATTGTTCTTTGCTCCTCCGGTCGGGGTGGAACATTCCTCCTAAAGAGAAACTTGTTATCCTCCCCGGCAGCATCCCTGCCGAATTCCTGGCATCAGCGGCTATAAATAACCCCCTGTAGATGAGAACAGCATGTGGGCAAGGCTCCCAGGGACTGCAGGCAGCGCAGGATCCATTCTGCACACACACTGGGCCCTGCCATCAAACCCCCAGAGAGCTTTCCAGCCGGCTGGGGAGGTTGTTCCCCCATTCTTAGCTTAAAAGCCAAGGCAAAAGAGGCAAAAGACTGCAAGGAAACCAGCTGGCTGGGAATTCTCACTCTGGGGTTTTAGGCTAGGCCTGTCCAGCTGGGACAAAGTTAGGATAAAGTTCTATATCTTTATGAGTTTTACAGTCTGAGGCCTTGAAATGTGGCTGGAATTAAGATTAGAAAGTCTTGCCTTTTTTTTTTCTTTTCTGAGAATTGAGAAGTATCCCATCCCCAAGTCGGAACAACACCCACCAACAGTCACAGTAGCCCCTTTCCCATCCGCTGAACTGTGTGGTCAGAAACCTGGATGAATATTTTTGTATGTGCCACTTTGAACCAGTGGCTTTCAGTTTCCAACATTTCATCACGCTATTTTATGGTGTAAATGTAAAAGTTCCTTTTAGGCAGAAAACATCTACTTTTTCATTGTAGAGACTGCAAACTGTTTAAAAAATGTTTCCTTTTTTTTTTTTTCTTTTATAAAATAGGAAACATATCTAAAGCAGTCCATTGAACAGTTTAGCTTCAGCAAATTAAAAGAAAAATTAATAAACCCCTGTTCTACTTAGGCAAGATGTTTATATTTTACAGCCAAGGAACTGGTGGATTATACAAGAGGTCTAGGACAGAGCAAGGACATATTTGGAGGATACTAGGGGTGTTAGACTAAAGTGCAATGGATGCTGGACAAAGATATGGCAAGAAATAGCTTTGGAGGGAAAATCCATGCTTGTAAATGAAAAACATTTGGCTACATAAGAACTGAAGCTCTGGGATTTGAACTGACATTGAGGCTACCATTTTTAAATGCTTCTATAGCATTGAGCACAATAAAGAGCTGGACAGAGCTCTGCAAAGTGCAGAAGTTTGCAAAATCCAGAGGGGAGAAAGAATGCTGAGAGTTCCAGATGTTCAACACTTAATTAGAAATGTCCATCTTGTTCCCTCTCTCCTTTCACTGATCTCAAAATTATCTGCAAAGGAGGGTCCTCGAGGAGCACTCCTTTCGCTTCAGATTAATTAATTTCATTTTAATGTCAAGGTTTAAAAGCATCATACTGCTAAAATGTTAAAACAAAAAAGCTGTGTCTAAACATAGCAGTTTTTGAAAATATGGAAGTGAGGTCTTTAAACATTGACCAAATGTTTCCTTTGTATTTTATTTCAAATGAATATTCTGGTAAAATTAGGCACCACTCTGTCTTTTTCCTTAAAGTTCAGGGGATCAAAGTGTCAGGAGGAAGAAGGCTTCTTTCAATAGGCATAGAAATCATATGTTTAAAAAGATTATTTTATTACTCTTGTAAAGCTTTACTGACAAGTCTAAAAAATGATCTTATGAATGTGGAAAACAATCTCTTTTCTAAGGAGAAATAAACCATAACAGACAGATAGTTGTCCCAAATAATTTACCAAGAAGTCTTTCAGTAATGGAAAAACCAAAAAAACTTAACATTTGAGATGAAACACATTGATTGACTCATTTGACCTCAATCAGGGTGCTGCCTGGGTCTTTTCAAAAAACCAAGGGGAGAAGCAGGGAAAATATGAAAGTCAAGCATAGCAAGAAGACTCTCCACAAAGCTAGAGAAGGGATCCTCCTCACACTTGTTAGGTGGACAGATTCTAGCTTATCCAGTTTTCCCCTATTTTCCTACTAATATTCCCTTGGAGTAAACAAAGCTTCAGACTGTCCCTACAGAAGAGCTTGGAAGTGCCTGTCTTGTTTAGCGTGACTGCTGGACGTCCATCTCTCTTCTGGAGGGGACAGGCGAGGCCCCCACTCCTGGCAAGGCGATGGCAGCAAGCCAGGCACGGGGGCTGGAGGGGTAAGAATCCAACCCAGATGTGCTCCCACCTGGCTGCAGAAGCAAAGCAGCTGCACTGCTTCAGTGCAGGATGTCCTTATCACTTCTGGAAAGGGGAGGCTGAGAGAGCTCGGCTTGTTTAGCCCAGCATGACACCCGCTGAGAGGGGATCTGATTGCTGTCCATAAATACGTCAACAGGCCTAACAGCAGGGAAGAGCCACTGAAGCTAAAAGAGGACACTGGCACTGGAGCAAACAGGGCTAAAGCACAAGGAAAGAAAATGTAGGCTGGAAATTAGCAGCAGATTTGTAGCCAGCAAAGAGAGGCTGGAATAGGCATCCCACAGGGCCAGAGTGGGCCAAAGTCAATGTCTGTGTAAGACAGAGCCTGCTCAGTCCATGAAGGAGCTGCAGTACTGGATGTTCTCAAAGCATTATTTCCCAGTTCTAGCAATGTTTTATATGCGAGTCAGGTATGGCTGGTGAGAGGCACCTTTCTTTGGCTTGTCTGTGTCTCTCAGTGGAGATGATGGCACTGGGAGTCCTCCTTTCTTTATCAGATGGACCAGCTTGTCTACTGGGATGCACTCCACCTCCAAGGCCTGAAGGGCAGATGAATGTTTGGTTTTCCACACAGGGTCCAACCCATCCAAGACATAACTTAAGCTGTGCCCACTCTCTGAGCTAGCACGACCACACTGAGGTCATTTAGCACAGTTAAACTTGGGTTGAGTGAGCCACAGAAACATTATCCCTGCCTCCCTCCCTGCCTCTCCTGGACAGAGGAGGAGAGGCAGGTTATGCTGACCACCACCAGCCCTGGGGTGGTCAGCATAACCCACTGCTGAAGATGAATTTGCAGGTTCATGATTGAGTTGGTAGCAGTGAAGGCCATGTTCTCTTCTGCCCTTTCTGCTCTAGGAATAGCAGCATCTAGCAGAAGGGCAGGGCAGCCAGCAAGGGAGAGCACGGATAACCCAAGTGCTGTAGGCCAAGGTCAGATATCATAGCCCTCACCCCCTGACTGGCCCTAGACCCAAAGCTGCCCCTTTGCAGCACAGCAGCTGAGTGGCTGTATATTTGCTCCCAAAGTGCCACAGCCTAAACCCTGTCTGCAGATGTCCCTCTGTGCTGATGCAGTGGTCTCTAAATGCTTTTGGTCGCTCAGGATGGCTCTGGGCTGGATGCATGATGTGTTCAGCTGTCTCAGGTTTCGGAGGGCAGCAACATCTGTGAGAGCATGAGGGAATGGCTGCAAACTGATGTATCACACATGCCTCCCATTCGTGTTGGGAGCTCGAATGCACCATGCTGATGGACTCTGATGTGTTCGGGCTGCAGCCAGCCAGCTGGACCCCAGGGACAACAAACTGACAGGTTTCAGCCATCAGCTGGGCACAAGGAACCTGGATTTGGTCCAGTTTCTGTCCAGTCTCAGAGCAGGGACAAGTGACAGCTCTGCTGGAGGCCCTGTGACGTCAGTGGCTCAGGCGGTGGTTGGGTCTCAAGGGGATTTGAAGTGGGCAGTGCAAGCTCAGCAGGTTTGCACTGGGTGACCTACTTTGCCCCAGGCTAGATGTGAGCTGTGTGACTGGTCATGGAGCTCCTCCAGTTCCCTCTATCTGCTTGGGCCAGACTTCCCTTTTCTCCTCTACACCCAGTGCAGCTCATGTTTTATGACAAATTGAATTTAGTTATGTGGTTCATTGATTCTGTGCCCTGGAATTCCCTCACCCCAAGTACCTCCTCCCTCCAGCATGTGCTGGGAATCTGCTCTGAAGAAAATCCCCGCTGATACTGGCTAATCCTTTTTGTCTCACTCCACACCACCATGACCTGAGCTGATACTGCTCTCTCCTCAGGGGAGTAGACCCTTCCCCAGTGACCTGCTTAACAGAAACTGCTTCAGCCTTTTGCAGTCAAATACATGCTCAGCCATTTGCTGTCGTCTCTTATCTGGGCAGTGACACTGATTTTGGCTGATGGCAACTGGAACTGTAATTGGCATCCATAACACTCCTTTCCAAACAAAAAGTTCCCTGGCAGCAGCAAACCTCAGAAGCTGAGAGCAGTGCTTCCCCTGCGCTCAATGACTGCCATGAAGTTTAGATCCTTGTGCAAACATCTCTTGAAGTGAAAGCCACCCCTACACCTGCAGCAGCAGCATCACCTTCCCAGGCACCCTGCCTGATGACAGATAGCTGTTTCATGCAGGCACATGACTAAGAGAAGATGCTCAGTAGTTGTCTTTTCCTCAGCAAATGTTGTGACAGTGGCTCTGAGGCAGGTAGGGGAGGGACATAGCCCCAGTCCCTCTCCTGGTCTGCTCTCCTGACGACAGTGTTGTGTAAATGTTGAAATATGGCTCTTTTGTACTTCCAGTTATGAGAGGTGGGTATCCTGCTTCGATCTGTCTCTCTCATACACATTCATAACATTCAAATTTATAATGTAATCTTACTTGCCGTTCCATATTTATGAGAAGTTTTGATGGGTGTTTCTTTATGTGATAATATCAAGCAGAATGCTAACCCATTGCCTCAAACCACTGTAAAGTCGTTTTCTTACATAATTGACACCAGCATATTCTTTCATTATACAAGATTTAGCATGCATCTGCTCCACCATTGCACGGCAATAGATGACTTTTTCCAGAGTCTCCTATTATCAATTCAAATTAGCCCCATTTCCCGAAGCTACTGTATGGATTTTACAGTTGACAGTAAGGGAAAAACACAGGAGCATAATGACTCTATTAAATTATTCAGGCCTAGTTAAACCCAGTTTGGTCTGTACTGGAGAGCAAGGAAACAGGGAAGAGGGGGGAGACAGGCAAAAAAAGCCCTTAACTCTACGCAACTCATTGGTTATAAAATGCAGCCATGTTTACAATGAGTTATAGAGTGCATCACCTGCAAGGAGCCTGGAAGTCCTTAATCAAAGAGAAAAGTCTTTCATATGACAGAACATTCGTTTTAGTTAGTGTAATTGGGTTCAGCAAGAGGCTAAGAAGAAAAGTTTGGTGAAGAGGTGGACATTTATCACCTTTTACCTTCCCCAAATTTTGGTCTTGTTTGCTTTTCTTTCCAAATTGTCTCATGGGGCTTCCTGCCCCATCCCAATCTTTCCCTTCTGTAAGAACAGGAAGCTGGACAAGGAGCCATTGGGTTTTGCCATCTGATTCCATCCTAACCAAACTCACTGACCTTTCTTCCCTTGTCAGACAGACAAGTAGACAAGGATCGACCTGTGACTTTGGAGAGGGAGATACTGTGTGGGAGTGGATAGGAAAAGGGATGACAGCTGGCTGCTCATAAAAGGATTACTGGAAAGAGAAAAATGGGTCTAGGTGTTTTGACCAGACCACATTTAAAAATAGAGGACAGATATATCAGGCTACCTGAAACATGGAAAAATAAGGCTCAGAGACTACTCAGGTAGATGGTAAGTAGATGGTAGATGCCAAATTCCCAAATTGTTTTCTAGGGTCTCACACTAAAATGAATATATTGGACATGATGAGCTGTAAATGTTAGACAAACAAGCCCTTTAATATTCAGTGTGGCCAGTCAGCCACCTTCCCCTCTCTTGGCAGCCCACTACCTGGTCTTCTTGGCCAGTTGCACCTCCAGGTTTGGCTTTGTGTTGCAGAAACTTTGAGCTCAGTGCAGACAATTGGAAAACAATGGCTTCAGGTGTAGTGATATTTCTGCCACTTTGCTTGGACTAGCAACAAGCCCCAGTGTTTATCTATATCATGTAGAGTCTGCATGGTGAGATGATAACAATGTGTAGTTTTCCAGCTATGCCTTTTAACAACCAGCACTAAGCCTACAGCACTCTATTCCCAACCAGACCCTGCCACAGCATCAAGACTCATCTCTGTGAGCAAAACTTTGTTCTAACCCATGGTTGTGAAAGAACGAGCAGTGGAGCAAAATCCCCCTCTGTACACTATTTGCAGGAGGAGTAGGAATAAGTCAGGGATTTTTGGGGTTTTTTTTGGGAGGGATGAAGACAGAGGCAGAAAAGCAGCTGGGAAAAAGACAAAGTCCAGAAGGAGCTTTCTGGGAGGCATTCTGCATCCCTGGGTTGAGGTTGCAAAAGGCCCAAATAACCTTCTCTCAGCTGCCCTCTCCTGCTTGGACATATTTGCCCAGGTTGAAAGCAGTGGGTCCAGTACAGTATAAACTTGTTGCCTGATAGATTGATACAATGCAAAGAAAATCCCTTCCCCATTTTATTGAAAATAAGTGTTTTGGCAGTTCTGAAGTGTTTGCCAGGCTCTGGAAAACTGAGCAGAGATTTTCTGTGGAACATGGTGTGCTAGCACCAACCACTGTGCTTGGTCCAGCAGCTCTGCTCTGTCAGCTCCCCCAGTGCCCTGGTGAGAGTTGAGGCACAATGTATGGATTCCAGGCTTGCAATGCCCTGAAATATCTGCTCTGGGTAGAAACAAGATGGGACCTGGCATCACCTTGAGAATCCTGGCAAACCCAAACTGTTCTCCATTAGCAGGAAGGAGCTAATTTGGGATCAGGATGGAGAGCAGCAGTAGCCCTCATGCCCGAGGTGGGCTCTGAGGAGCTTGCAGACTTGTCACATTTGGGCTTTCCTCTCAAACTGAGTCTTTGTGCTTTTTTTCTTTCTTTCTGTTCAGGCTGTACACAGGCTTTTCTCATTCTGCATTTTTCATCCATTGCTACTTGCTTCAGAAGCTGTTTCTTGCTGTCTCTACAACAGTGTGTCCCTGGGGTCTCACTGACTGCTGGGGGTTTCTTTCACTTTTTCTTCATAGCCGCAGGTGATAAAGCCCAAAGAGAACACACCCTGGGGAAATGTGCCCAGTAAATTGCTGGTTGAATTGGAGAGGATCATTTAACAAAGCAGGGAATTGAGTGAATGGCTGAAATCACAGGATCTGAGGAGCAGCCAGTGGAGTCAGACTGAGGACCCATGCCCCAAATTCCTGCAGTCCTCATGCTCGACAGATCCCAAAATGTTTTAGTGCCAATTCTGATGATGCTGCCTGGTTTAACAGAGTGGCACAGCGTTTAGTCCAGCTGGCTGGGTGCATGGGTCCACAGATCCTGTTCTCCAGCTGCTCTTTAGTCTGTGGGGTTGCAGGGTCTGGCTACAGGGTGTGCAGGAGCCCAGCTTAGAATTCCTCTGCCCAGATCATGGCTGATCTTTCCAGAGAATTTGCGTCGAAGGGCAAAGTCTCTGCATAGTTTAGTAGCAGCTGTTTTGCCTGATTTATTGGCTGTTGCAAAGGCCTGTGTAAATGTAGCAAAGTGGTCTATTATCACAAGATATATCCAGTGCCCCCTGCCTTGCCGATGACTGATGCCCTGATCTGGCAGCTTATTTAACACCTGTTCAGTTTTAAGCACATGGGCCCAGCCCTTTGAAGTCCTCTGGGAGCAGTGGCAGAGCTCATGTGGTCATGGTTTGAGTGTGTGCTTCAATACCCTCACGAGTTGGGATCCCAGTGGGGCTTAGCTTTGAAAACAGCAAGGGGCAGGACATAAACCAATCTCTGTGAAGACTTTTACCCACTTATAGAGAGTTGGATAGGATTAGGGTACACATGAACAGAGGCTCATCTCTTAGTGTCAGTGGAGACAGGGACATGGCTGCCCTCACAGGCTGCAAACTCCCAGGAAAATGGGGTATGAAAATCCACAAAGGGGGTCTAGCATGGAGCAGGGAAGGTGAAGCAGTCAGGTAAAACCCAAAATATCTTGCACAGGTCCCTGTCAACAGTTTTTGTTCCTAGTGAATGAAAGTGAAGCAAAACAAAGAATATCCACTGATTATTCTCACCTTCCTTTTCTAGAGGGAATTTTCTGGATGTAGGGTTACTGTTAGAAAGTGCTTTTGGAACCCAAATAGCCCCAGACAAGAACAAAGCCTGCTTTGAGCCCTTTTTTTACGAAACATATGGAACTTTCTGGCCTGGCTGTGCCTGACATTTCTGTCTACGTGACATCTAAATCCAAGGAAGTTTTTTTGTGGATATTAGGAAACCACTTCATCCCTTCCCGAACCTGCTAATGAAAATATTGCTTTAAAACCCCCAAATATGTCACCACGGTAAATACTCCAGAGGAGATAGTGATGGGACAGAAACAACCTGCAATATTTTGTTTCATCAGTCCTGCATTCTTCATTTCAAAGGGGTATTTTCAATTTTAAAAACTGGTCAAAACTCTAACAAGGGCAGAAAAGGTTACAGGAGGTACAAGTTGTTAAAATGAGTTGGAGCCACAATGAGTCCTGGAGTCAGTGATAAAAAAAGCATGTTCTTGATGGGAAAATGAGAACAGCGTGACCCTGTCACCCATCTGCAAAGTGGACTACCCTTTTCCAGCAATGATGCCTGGTGTTATGACAGCTTTTAATTAAGCTCCCTGTTAATGACCTGGGAAGAGGCTGGTTCATTCCTGAAGCCTGTAGGTGGTAGTAAAGACAGAAACAGACAGTGAAATGACACCAAAATATTTAGCACCCGGTTTCATTCCCAGTGGGAGCTGGATGAAGCCCATGGGAACTGTGACGTGGGGTTTGAAATAGCAGATGAAGGTCAGCTTGGGAAAACACAGCTGATCTACAAAGGGAAAAGTAACAGATGGGTCCCATCAGGTTTGTTCCAGTCCCAAACTTCAAATACCTATTGGTGGCTTAGTTTCTTACTGGGGGAAAGAATCCTGATCCATTTTCACTTGCTCCACTTTTCACGTGAGTTGCCTCCTCCTCCTTTATGAGATTAAAATAAATCAGTTTGGCTTTCTTCCAAATGGAATAAGCAGAATGGAATGTTACCATCTTTTTTTTTCCAGTCTTCATTGGTTCAGCTGGAACACAGGCACAGCCATGAGTAGCCAGTAAAGATGAGATTGCCATAGGAAAGGTGCTGATATGACTGGGGACTGAGCACAGAGGCACAGAGGGAACGATCAGCCTAGAAAACCCCTTGGCAGCTTTGCCTTTGGCCCAAGTAGAGTTCCAAGGGTCATTTCTAGGCCTATGACCAGAAAACCATTAGCATGATTGGAAGACATTCAGAAAAAGCTATGAAAACAAGCAGAGGTGTAAAGGCAAAGATTTACAAGGAACTTTTGAAGGAGCTAACTGCAAGAGCTTAACCTAATGATGACACAGTGAGGACATGATGATAGCTTGCAAATATCTGAGGGGTATTAGCACTAGGAGTCAATCATGGGGGACTGAAAGGGTATAATTTAGAGGGACAGGCGTCAGGGAAAAGAGGCAAAGAAGGAGCTTCAAGACAGCTTCCAGAAAACCAGGAGCATTAAGAAATGGGATATGCCTTTCAGGCAATGGTTGGAAGCAACCTAGGACCTGTGAACAGCCTAAACAAGGAGCAGAAATGTGTGCTGGGGAGCACACCTGGCATGAGGGGCAAGAGGGGCAACCTCATGGGCTTTTCACATTGCTGGCCCATGTGATTATTGGTGTGACAGGTTGCTGGGGAGTAAAAAACACTGGGCACTAGAGGCAAGCATTTATGGAAGTTCTGGGAGCCAGTGCCAGCTGGCCGTGGCTGGAAGCCAGCTGAATCCATGCCTTAGTCGCACTCACACATCAGCTGGGGTACATAGTCCAGGCCTTTGATGTCCAACCCTGTCCCCTTTGCTGGTGCCCTCGATGCCTTCTGCATCTCTCGCAAAGTTCCCCAGTGCCAGCTCTGCCACTGCTGCTCAGGTACCCTTTTCTCACACTGTATCCTTGGGCTCTCCCTGCACCCTTGGGCTCAGCCTGCATCCCTCCTTTCCTCCTTGCCCTTTCTCAGGGACCCTTGTACATCCTCCATGTTATGGCATGCCTTACCCTTCCCACCTCTTATTTCAGCCCTCTGTCTTTCCAAGGCAAGGATTCCCAAGCATCCTAAGTAGCACATGGAGGGATCTTTCAATTTTTATTTTTTTTTGATACTGAATATCCACTGGCAGCAGGCTCTGGAGAGCATGAGCACACTGAGCAACCTCCCTACATGTCCCCATATGTCCCAGCAGTGTCAGATACAAGGTCACCTCTGGAGATGGGGTGCCATGTGGCACAGAGATGTGCCAGCCCTATCAGCTGATGCAAACACTGCTCCTGCTCCAAGGGAGCAGTGCCAGCCACAGACAAGGGAGGGGATGGAAGAACAGGGGAAGACTGATTGCAGGGCCTGACCTTACATTTCGACCTCCCAGAAACTCTGCCAAGGTTGCCCCCATATGCTTTCCCAATGAGCCCTGTCTCTCCCCTCTGCATCCCTTCCAGGCAGGATGAGGCCTCAGAGACAAGAGCCCCTCAATCACATCCACATAAGGCTGGGCTGACAGGTCCTGCTTCTTGCAAAAAACCCTCAGCATGAACAGGGGGTGTGGAGCAGGAACCCCTTAGAGATGGTGATAGGGTGGGCCATGCCCAGGGGAGCAGTGCTGCAAACGGCGCATCACAGAGGTGGCACGGGGAGCGTGACGGATCACCCCGTGCCTCCGCTGCTGGACAATCAAAGAATTCCTCCAACTGGTTGGATTTATCCAAAAGTGACATGCATCTGGGCTGGGGGCAGGGAGAGGGGGCTGGCAAGGGACTCTCCTTATGGTAACAGCTGGGACCAGGCCTAAATATGATTAATTAACATCGTAAAAAAAAAGAAAGATCAAGACTGAAAGAGAGCAAGAGAGGGGGAAATGAAAACCCAAGTCACAGACACAATTAAGATTTATGGACCCAGAAGGATGAGGAGACTGGGGATGGAGAAGAACAAGGAAGGAAGGAGAAAGAGTGCCAAGTAGGTAGATTACACTTTAATGCTTCTTCATGCTCAAAAATTACAAGAAGGGGCTGAGTGTTGTTCCCTGGGATGGGGACTGCTGCAGCTTGGTTGGGCAGGAGAGGGGAGGTGGGGGGGTGCAAGCTTGCTATACTTTTTGAGGGGAGGAACATGTCCTGAGCAAAATGCCACTGAAAGAATGTGCAGGCATGATTTACAGCCCATGGCACATCGTGCCAGTGCTTTTTTGGCCCACAGGGACTCACTGCCATGGGATCCTGAATGATGTGGGACAAGGGGGGTGGCTGACTCCATCCCCCCAGCTCTACCCACCCCACAAATGTCTCTTGAGAAGGAAGGGCTTAGAAAGGCAAGGGGGTGAGATCAAAGGGCCACAGCAAGGTGCCCACGACCACACAAAGATTTTGCTGGACGATGCCAGGTCTGAAATCGAGAGGGAACAGGAGGAGGGACAGGTGACCCACTTAGGATGAAATAGGAACCATGTGGGACCTCTTCCCAAAACCGCTGACCAGTCCTGCATTGCTATACCTCCGTCAACTCAGCTGTAATTTATGGAATGAAGGGTACATGATCCCAAACAGCCCTTTCACATCTCTGTTTAAGAGCTGTCTTGTACCAGCTAAAGTTGTGACATAGCATTGACATTTTCCTTCTGCCTTTCCAAGTTTGTGTGCAAGTGCCAATGACTTCACTTTTTCTCCTTTTTTTTTTCATATTGATGAATAAATACTCCAGAGGAGTATTGGCTGGAATCAGCCTGTCCTCCCTCTCTTCCAAAATCAGCTTTCAAAGCCAGATTTTGTAAAATGTGCTTGGCTTTCCAAAAATTAGAAGAAATCCCTGGTTGTAATTTTTTTATTTTGCCTTGCTAAGACCCCAAATGGACTCAAAGGCTTTGCAGAATTATAAACAAAACAATAACTAGGGGAGTTCTACTGAAGTGAAAAGTTTCTGCAAAGGGTTTGGTGTGCTTTAAAAAACATTTAGTCCAAAAATATTTTGTCACCCAGCTCCATCAGCACTTGCTGCAAATGAGCACAGCTCATGAGCAGGGTTATCCTTTGCCCTTCCCTGCTAAGACATCAGCATCACCAGTTCTTTTGTCTCTCATCTCACAAGGAAAATAAGGCTATGACTCCACTGACTTCATCCAAGTAACACCTTGTTGCTTTTCCCAACACTACTTGTAGAATGCAAAGCACCACCCTCCCAGGGTCTCTGCATGTCCTCTGACCAGCTGGCTCCTGCAGCAGGCAGCAGATGTGAGGTGGGGCGAGCCAAGGGGTGGAAATCTAGTAAGAGGGAGATTGCTGCTGTCTTGTGCCCATGAACTGTGTCCCTGGGTAACTCCAGCCATGCTGGTGACCAGTGAAGGAAAATTTCCTCCACAACACAGAGGTCTGTAAACTTTTCGGATGCTGTGCAAACCACACGGTGTTTAGGGAAGACAGGGACTAGCAACGTTCTGTGTTTCCCAAAGTCCTGGAATGTTTATACCTGTTTCATAGAGCCATGGAATTGTTTGGGTTGGAAGGGACCTTAAACTTCACCTAGTCCCAACCCCTGTGCCAAGGGCAGGGTTGCCATCAACTAGACCAGGTTGCTCAAAGCCTCATCCAATCAGTCCTTCAACACTTCTAGTGTGCAGATCAGTGCAGAGGTATTGGTGGCTGATAAGACTACACAATGTAATAGGTAGGACAGGGGAAAATACAGACACAGGAGTATCCAGTATCTGGCCCTGAGGGAATGGTGCTCTTGTGGGAAGGATGTTAATCCTGGCTACTTCACTGCAGTGCTTCATGCTGTGCAGAAGGGGACTGGCAAGCAAAGCACCAGAATGGCATCAAATTGACGTCAAAAGTGGCAATAAGGAAAAGTTGGGGGTGTTTGGTTTCACTGCAGCAGATGGGGAAAGTAAATTAATATAAGGAATTTAAGAATTTAGACCGGAACCTTGACTGGACTTAGCACCCATCTGGGCTGTCCTTCATCTGCCCGTCCATCCAGGGATCTTCCATGAACCACCCATTCATCCGTTTATCTTCCTCTTCCTGCCTGCAGTAATTGTTGGCACAAGGCAGTGCACAGAGGAAACCAGCTGCAGAGCACAATGTCAATTTGCGTGGTACTAATTCCCCAGGAATGATGCTGCATGGTCCTACAGGCCTCTGAGCTGCTCTCTACACATTAACCCTTTGTGTGTGGCAGAACATCCACCTCAGCATTTCCATGGTGCAGGGCCTGCTCCAAGAAGAGCATTGCACCCAATCTGCTCCCCATTGTATCAGGACACAGGGATGCAAGGAGGCTGGTGGTGAGGCCAGAAGGACCTGGAGCAAGCAGAGAAGAGATGGAAGCAGAGAGGCAGGGTTTGGATGCAGGCTAGGAGGTACCCAGTGAGGAGAAGTGAGGACAGGAAAAATAAGGGCTGTGTGCTGGAAAATAAGCAAGAGACAGGGGAGCAAAGAGTCAGCAGCTATAGTGCTGGGAGCAGATGGAGTTGTGCTGTGCACGGGTGTCTTGAAGGGGTCCTCCAGGGAAAGATAGAGCTGAGAGAGGTAATAAGAGAGGCAGCAAGACCTGGTGCCCATGTCCCTTGGCATGGGCAGCGCTAGCTCCCCAGCCTGGCAGGCTGCTCTGTCCATGCTGCTCCTCAGCCCCACTAGCATTTTTCCAGCTGTGCCCCCTCTCCAAGGAAAGCTCTTATTCCAGCAGGAAAATGGCAAGAGAGCACACTCCAAAATGGGATGTTCATAGTAATTCACCCTTCACACCCCTGGAACTGCTGTGGGCAACAGTGGCTGGCATGCTGAATGTGAGCCACATGTCACTCCCATCAGGAATGAGGCAGGTGGTTATCCCATTCCTGTGGCACTGGGAGGCTGCCCTGATGCTGTGTCCAGTTAGTGAGGGAAGTAGAGGAGCTGAGTAGGGTCTGTTGGCCAGGACCATGGCAGGGAGCAGTGAGAACACAGTGGGTCAGCCCTGTGCTGTGAGAGGATTTTTACTGCATTATTCAAGTGTTTCTCTGCGTTTCTGCAGGTTGAACTAGACTTGCAAGCAAACTGAGTTATTTATTTAAGGCAAATGTGAAACATCTCTGTCCCTTTTCTCTGGGATCTATCCTCAGATGGCTCTTGATGCATCTTAAATCTGACCCAAAATGCTTCCCACTGATGAGCTTGGAAAAGGGACCAGGTGCTCTGAGCTCATGATATGCTCTGTTTGGGCAAGTCACCAACAAAGGTTTTTCTAGTGTGTTGGATCAAGGCAGCTTTCTCTTCATTCCTCTCCCCTGCAGCACAGATCACATTGGGGTCAGTCTCACTGCTTCTAGTTGACAGGCTACATAAACCAGGGGAGTCCCCTGGAAACCAAATCCCCCAGGATGTAGGGAACACATACTGAGAGAAGCTGGAGGGTGGCCTACGTGCTGGAGCCTGTGAAGCAAAGTTTCCCCTTTGGAAACATATATGGTGGTATATTCTTCTCTGGTCTCTGTATCATCACATGGCAGTGAGGTACAAACTCCTTGCGTCACCCCCATGTTCTCTACTGTTTGGTTCCCCTGGAAGCCCCTTGAATTTTGTGTGGCAAACCTGGGAGAAGACACAGCAGCTGCTTTTGCTATTTTGCAGTTTTCTCCACTCCCTTACATTCTTCTTCACATTCACTACTTCCCTGTTCTCTCCAGCTTTTCTACAAGGGAAAGTCTTTGCAGTTTCCCTGTCAGAGGCTCAGCCACACGTACCTAGGCAGGAAAAGCTGCAGTTTTCAGAATCCTTGTAGGGAAAAGAAATGGCTTAATGCTTAAATACCCTCCCTGCCATGTCGACACCTTCCTCCCCCCGACCTGGTGCATGTTGAGCGAGCAGCAGGGTACCCCAGGGAGCTCTGCTCCAGCTGCACGCTCATCAGCCAGACGGGGAGCGCGCAGCGGTGCTTCGCCACTAACGCTTGCCGTGTTTAATCACACATCTGTGGGCTCAAACAGACTTAGCCAGCATGGGAAGGGATGCACCAGGTAGCAGCAGGTGACAGGAGTTGCTGATTCTGGTTAAACTGTGAAAAACTGATCAGCTAGGGACAGGAAAGAGGCAGTGCCATGGGAAGCAGGGAGCTAGGGGCATTCTGGCCTGGGCAGCTGGGGTCAAAAAACATCTGTATGTGTGTGTGTGTACCCATGTCCATATGGGAATAGCCAAATGCTTGAACCACTTTGGTTACTGTAGTCTGTGCAGCCTAGGTCTGCCATGTTCCCACTACCTGGCTCACACATGGATTGGCAGTGCCTGAGCATGTGGGTGATGTCACCACACACAGAACAAACCCCAGATGGGTTTGGGCTGAGAAGTTTGTGAAGCAGTCAGTGCTGGCTGCAATGATCCCATGTGGGTGTGTTGGGACAACAGTGTATTGCTGTGTGTGACAGAGCTCTGTGTGGGCATTTGGCAGGAGGAGACCTTCAGTTTTGTGTAGGTGTTTGCTGAGGTCTGTGTCTGTGAGATGTCATTTTCTTTATTTGTTTGCATGTACCAGCAAAAAAAACCAAAAACAAAAACAAAAAAAAAAAAAAAAAGAGAGCAGGGGTGCCATGCAGTGGGAAATGATGAAACGAAGTTTTTGGAGCTTGGGCTCCTGCTTCTTGCATGCATGAGTATGTGCTTGTTCTCCCTAATGGCACATGTGTGTGTGCAGGGACTGTGTGTGTGTCGCACACACATTCAACCAAATGCCTGCATGCAGGCTCCTGAGGAAGGAGCTAAGTGGGCTGTGGTCTCCAGCTGTTGGCCATGGTACAGCCTGCATGGCACAAAGGCAGCCCAGACAGCCCCTCTCTCCTTGTGTCCCTGGCACAGCCTCTCCTGCAGCTGAGGAGAGAGGGAGATGTTAGCTTGGTGCCAGAGCCAGGCACAGCTGGTACTGCCATGCCCAGGGATAAGGAGCCGGGTATGGGGACCGGATCGGCTGCTCATGAGCAGCTATTTAGGCAGTTCCCACTAGCCATCAGCACTGGCAGCCATGAGGTACCCCAGGCTGTACTTTACCCTAGGGATGTTCCCCAACTGCCTGTATGCATGGCCTGACCTTCACTCTGCCTCTGCTGTCCCTGTCCCCAGTTCCATAGTGCCCTGCAGCCTCCTTTCCTCCTGCTTTTGAGCCCAGCTGGCAGCCTTCACGCTCTCCTGTTTCTCCAGCCAGCTCCTCGCTGCCATCCCAGCTCACTGTCCTTTGGTCCCAGCCTAGCCGGTGTCTGATGCACAGGGTGTCCTGGCTGGCAGCCACGCTGTGACGGCTGCTGGAGGGGACAGGTGGGGTCACAGGCAGTCTCTGCTCTGCAGCATGGCACATTCTGGAGCTGCATTTGACTCCCTCAGTGGGAGGGAGGCGGACAAGGTAATGGCTGCTCTTTTGGGAACAGGAGCATCCATCTGGTGCGCTGAGGCCACAGGGGGTTTGGCACCCAGGAGCTGGCTCTGCCACCACGTGTCATGGAAGGGCCAGGTCTGAGCTCTGCCTGCAATGGAAAACTTGTCCTTCCCTCTGACCTTGGTGCTGAGCAGTCCTTGTGGAGCAAGTGCATCCCTCAGTCCCTCTGCTCTGAAGCAGCTCTCCACATAGGCCAGGCACAATCCAGACTTTTCCTGTCTCCTCCCAGGCTGTGTCTTGCCCTGAACTGTGAGAGAAAATCTGGGGGAGACTGCTCTGGGAGCTGCACCTTGTGCGATTTGCATCAGTGCAAAATGTGAGTGGAAGAGTATTTCATACACGAGGTGTGTTTGCAAATGGCTGCATAGCAAACCAAAGGGTGAGGAGTCTGGAGAGGCACAGGAAATTCCCACCACAGTGCTGCAGGTCCTCATGGGGGTTGAAAGGGAAAAACAGCAGCAAGATGGGAGGCACACAGCTGAGCTGACTAAGTTCTCTAGTGGGAGTAGAGCACATTTAGGCTTGCTATAAACCCCACAGAAAGAAAGTAGAGGATATTTAGCATATTTCTAATGCTAAATATCTGCTCTTCCCAATTCTCCAATATCTGCCTCACCTTACCTTTGTAAGACTAGTTACATTTATTTTCCTCTTTTTTTTTTTAATAACTTACCCTCTGTTTCCCTCAAACTTTGATTTTTGTTATTCTCTCAAACTATGCCCAGAAACACAAGGTAAATGCACCCCTTGGATGCCAACACATCTCTGCAGATGCAGGAGCCTGCTGGAAAGTGTGTCCTTGGGAGGAGAACTCAGGGACACCAGGTGCCAGTACAACCTCAGTGTTACTGCTGACAGCTGCACAGTTCATAGTCTGTCTTTTCAATGTGTGTCCCTGTGGGATCTAAAAAACTGGTGAGTGGAAGTCGCCTTGTGCTGCAGCATCAGGGCACTTGCTTGAGTTCCAGGCAGAGCAGTAACTTTCCACCCCTGGATCTCCTCTCTGTGACTGCATGGGGGAAGCTGGTGATCATGACTTGTCCTCATCCCACAGGAGGTTTCCCAAGTGCTGCTGTATGACAGATAGCAGCTCCTGGTCTGGAACATGTTCTTGGACTTACAGGCTTTCCAGGATGCCAGGGGCAGGATGGGACCAGGATCTATAGCAGTCAGACATGAGTGACAGGGTTGGCAGAAGAGGAGTGAGGTTGGAGGGTTTTGAGTGTTATCCTTTTCTTTGCATGGATTTTTTCCAAAAGGACTCATCTGCATCCCCACTACCTGCTGCTGCTGCTGCTGCACGGACACCCAGCACTGTCCCAGCTGTAGAGCTGAAGCTGGAGTTTGAAGGAGCAAAGTCCAAGGTTTCTTCACCCAAGAAGCCTTTGGGGGATGAGGGGGAAAGTTGGCTAATGGATGGGACATGCAGAGTCCACAGGATGTCACGCTGACTCTCCATCTCACAGAAATACCAGAGGCATCAATAATTCACATCCCCAAAGCTCTTGCAGTCCTCTGCAGCCTGCAAACAGCACCACGACATTTACACTGATCCCCTCCTGTCGCTGCTCTGCACCCTCCATCACCCTGGATCCTCAAAACTGAAAGCGCGGCTCAGTTTCCCTGGCATCACGAGCCAGCCAGGGCTGTGAGAATTACTGACAGGCAAACGCAGCCGGGTGCTCACACCCACTGCCCCCATCCCTGCCAGGCACTGTCCCCAGCCCGCAGCGCCGGCAGCGGCTGGGCAGCGCCAGCCAGCCCTGCCCGCGGCCCCGCACGGCGGGAGCCCCCACGCCTGCTCAGCATCCCGGCTGCTCTTAGTTTCTCCCTACTGAAGAATTATGTAGCATGAAGAAGCAGGCTCCACCATCTTGAACTGGCAGTGAACTTTGCTTTCTACATATAAATACAGATAGCAATCACACCCCAATCAGCACACAAGCTTCAGGGCATCATCACGGCAACTCTAACTTTCCCATTACGATAATGTGATTTTCACTCAGTCTATAATATCACCAGCCATGAATAAAACAACTGGCTTTTTCTCTCTTTCTCTCTCCCTTCCCTCTCTCCCCCCACCCTCCCTCTCCCTTTCTCTCTCCCCCTCTCTCGGATCACAGTCTTTGCATACTAATGATGGCTGAATAAGGCTTCCAGGGTGCGATCTCTGATGGATAGGGAGGTCAGGCTCTGTGTGGATCCTCGGTGCTCTCCAATCCTCACACACACGGCTTCATCTCTCTTTGACCTCCTGGGTATGTGGAACCGGACTGGACTGACAGAGCTGGCTGGACAGACAGGCAGTCACTGCCTTCTTGTCCCATCTGCATCATGCCGCTAGAGTGGGGCAGGGACATGCTGCAGTTTGTGGGGCTGAGTAAAGGGAAGGTCCTGGTCCCCGGAGCCTACCAGACCCTGCCCGGCTCCCTGGAGCATCTCCATCTCAGCTCGAATGCTCTGGTGTGTGGGAAATGTGTCAAACCGGGATTAATCCTGCCCCAGGGCACCCTCCCCCCTGCTGCTCAGCCAAGCTGTTTGTCTAACCCCGTTCAGGTCTGCTGTCCCTGAGGATGTATGGAGGCTAGATCAGGGAAGCAATCCCACTGAAAACAACCTACCACCCCAAAAAAAAAAAAAAAAAAATCAAAACAAAAAATCCCATAGGGATCAGGTACCTGATCCAACCCACCCCACAGAGCAGAGCAGTTGCAGGGCATAGGGCATTGACTGGATTTTCCCACAGAGAGGCAGCTTGCTGGATCAGACCCATCCTCTTCTGGCTCCCAACATGATTAACAGCTGCTGCAGAGGAGAAACACCTTTTGCAGGCTTCTCAGGAATAACCCTGACAAGGAGCTCCTGCTCATTTCAGCAACTCCAAAAACTGCAGCCTGATGAGTTTAAACCAGCCAGAAAGGGTTCATGACTGATTTTGGTGGTTTCTGGCAGACTGAGCATCACTGTGCATGTTCTGGTGCAAGTGGGGCACCACTGTCGCTGTACTACATGCCCTGCTCTGCATTCAGCCCCAGCAAACATCCCGTGCCTGCTCTGCATGCCTCTAGCTGAAACTGGCACCCAGCTGTCACAGGAATGGCATGGTAGGGAGCACTCCCATATGGAGACACTCAAGATATGTCAGTTAGATTTTGTTTCCTATTCTCACTCTGGAAACTATCATGCCAAGGCACAGAAACCCAGGAACTTTCCAGACCATACTGATCCAACATGCAAAGCCAAAGTTTAATTCCCTTGCATCCTTCCCACACTTGTTGTCTGCTTTCAAAGTTTTCAGAAGTCTCTTGTTTGGGAGCACTGGTGGAGCACTGTGAGGTTTTCTAACCCCAGAATCTGTCTCAGAGACAAAAGCACTGTTCCTTTAATTCCTCTCCACCCAGTGCTTTGCTTAGGATTATTATCTCATGTGGATAATTAATTCTCTTGAACATCAGCATCTGGCCCTGGGTGGGAGCTGTGCTGGAGAGAGCAGCAGAGCACAGGATTGGGTTATAAGGTGCTGGAACACCTGTTTGTGCCTTTTGTGATCTTCCTCAAATCTATAAAGCAGGAGAAGGAAGGAGATAGGGTCCCTACTCTGCCCCAGAAAGGTGCCTGTGGGTAAGCTGCATTGTGGAAAGGACTAGTTATCCTTTTTGCAAGATAAAGGGATGTATTGAGTACTAATTGCTCAAGTGGCTGTTGAAATGTCAGTGTTCCTCAGGAGCACTCCTTGCTGTGCCAGGAGAGTTGCAGGGTAAGTGTTGAGTTACTGGGGCCCTTCAAAGGCTGAAGCAGCAATAAAGGGCATTCAGAGCAAAAATGGGATAGGATGGTGCCTAGACTTTGCAGTGGCTGAAATTGTGGATGTTAAGTGTATGCTTGCAAGTTGTGAGTGCTCAAAGGGGAAAAACAGGCAGGAAAACACAAAGGAGCAGCAACAGCCTGCATGGGGCAGACTCTGATGCTGTTAACCTGCCAATTCCTCAGTGGGCTGTGGCTGACCTGGCAGGACAGTGCATGCAAAACCAGCCCTGCATGCCCTGAGCCTGAAAGCATATGGCCAGGGGCTGCCATGTTCATGGCACTGCTGTGCAGCACTGTCACTGCTCCTGACTGCTTTGCTGGAGAGCCACACAGGGAGATGGAAAACTCGGTCCCTGCAGCTTGTCTCTGAGACAGGATAAGCAGGGAAGGTGCATATTACAGACACTTGAATCCTAGTTAATATGTGCCAGGGGGTAGCAGACAGGGCATCTCTCAAAATGAAAGACTGAGACAGGCTACCTGTTCACTCCTGCCTGTGAGCACTCATGACTTGTAAGTGTCCTTATATAAATCAAGCTTCTTTCCCAGCTGATGGCTGTCCTTGCAGAATAAGTGGCTTTGGGGACGGCTCTGTCTCTGCCATCTCTCAGATGTGATATAGGCTGATTCAGAAACTGTAATGGGTCTTGCTGCAATCAGCCTGGAAGGTGCCCTCTGCGGATGAGAAAAGTGTGCTGGAGTGGTGCAGCACAAAAACCTATGCTGGCATCTATTGCATGTCCTTTTCCCACCCCCAGCAGCAGTCTCAGGTATGGGTTGCTTTGGAGTTACAGAGACAGGGAGGGATGAGTCCTCAGCCTTGCAGCTGCTTTTGCTTCTTGTCTAGCTGGAAAAGGCTTCCTTGCCTTACCTGGCATAAAGAGAAGAGCAGAGGTGCTCCAAAAACGAGAAGGCACCTGTGCCAACTGATCCCAGCACAGGGCTCACCCCACAGCAGGCTATGAGTCCCCTGGTGGGTGACAGAGCTGGCTGAAATGGATGGGGCTGTAATGGAGGTACCTGCCGGCAGGGCTACCTGGGAGACGCTCTTATCTGTCATCTGATTTATCCAGGTTAAAAGGCTGCAATCAGTCACCAAGGTAGATTCATTCCCCAGTAAATAGTGCCCGAGGGCTTCCAGGACCTATTTTACTGCTAAGCACTCTCTTTCCAATGCTTGAATACCTTTGCTCCCGATGGAGCTGTTGCTGGCTGATATATATATGATATGGGGAGTCCCAGTGACTTTTTTATTTTTACTCTGTACAGCTCCTGGCCTTGTCTCGGCTGCATCGGGCTGCTCGATGAATTATCTGTCCAAGGCTTCTTGCGTCTGTGGGCAAATCCAGCCGAGACTGCTCTCAGCTGCCGGGAGAGCTCTCTCTGTGAATCAGCTCTGCCTGAAGCCCAGACCATTGGCACAGCAAGAGGAGAGGCTTGGAGGGAAGTGATGCTCGGAGTGCAGGTTTTGGGCTGGGGGCTGGGAGGGACCAGCCTCTCCTGCCTTTGCCTCTGTCACTGGGGCATTTTGTGACAGGGTGATGGAGCTGGGCTGAGAGACAGTCATAAGCTGTGGTGCCCAAACAGTTGCTTTCTCTAGTGACTTTTTCCTGCTGGATCTGCCTATCCAGGAGCCTGTCCCCTATCACAGGTGAGTCCTTTCCAGGTTTGGATACCTCCAGGGTCAGGGAGGCTTCTCGAGCTGAGGAGAGCAGTGACTGAGATTACTTAGAGGATGGTACCTGGGCCCCAGTGATCCCCATAAAAAGGACACTCTCTGCCCTCTGGGGTTAAACTGTCACCTCTCATGACATGTCACAAAGCCAATCTGATTTCTTCTGAACACTGAGGTCCTCTACCCTGGCCCTGCTCTCTGGGGGCATGTTTGCATTAAACTTCATGGTAGAGAAGAGGAAATCTCTATCAAGAAGGCTGTGGACACAATAGCAGATTATATCCTCATTTTAATTTTTTACTTCTTTTTTTCATCCTGGTTGAACTAAACAACAGATCCACCAAACTGCTGGCAAGGAGCTGCCATCCCCATCAAGCTCCAGGTGCCACCTGCTCCCCCATCCCAAAGGACAGAGGAAAGGCTGCATCCTGCCCCCTCCTTTGGGGAGAGCTCAGGAGCCCTTGTCTACTACACCTTGTTCTTAAGTACCTTCAAGCACTTGTCCTGCAAACATTAGAGGTTCGACTGCTTTTATTCCTTTTCATGTCTTTGACAAACCTCTTATGTAGTTTATCAACCCAAATCGGTTGTTAACTTCCTCCTGCTCTTCCCATCCCCTCCCACTCCTCCTCCCACTAATTGGAGTGAAGGACTAATGGAGTATTACTGTGAGGGACTAGGCAAGCTTCCCAAAGTGCTTACCTAAGAGGAGAGCACTTTGACTAATAGATGAGCATTAAGGCTGTGCAGCCTCTTGTCCTGAGAGTGGGAGGAGGAGTCCAAGAGTACAGAGCAGAGCTCCAGACATTGGCATTACTGACTCTCTCCAGAAATCCAGACTGCACAGTTAGACCATCTCAGCTCTCAGAGTCACCCTTAGGGATGGGTTTCACATCTAACTTGCCCTTTGGCAACCCCCAGCCAGGTGGATTTGACTCCCAGTAGGTGCAACACAGCCCTTTGCCAGTGATGGATATCAGCTTTCCTGCATGGGCAAAAGAGGGCTTTTCCCCCATGCTGTGTTTGTACAACATCCAGCACAGGAGGGCTCCTTCAGTCCCCCAGGGGATGTTTTGAAGTGCCTGCATCAGTACTTTGAGTATTGGATCACCCAAAACTGCCCTGGGACAAGACACTGGGACAGCCAGAAGGAGAGCAGGATGAGTCTGTCTGGAGGCACAGAGCATTTCAGGAGCTGCTGTATACCTAGACCTTCCAGCCATGAATGTCAAAATTTCCTGCTAGTCATTTGACTTTGAAGCCTCCTATGCATTTTCCAGGGATCATATCCAGCACTGGAGGAGGGTTTGAAGTTGTAACTATGCAGAACCACAAATCTTGAACTTTAGAGATGCACTGGGATGATAGGCTGTGATGATCAATATGTGTCCCTATCCTTGCTCCTGCAATTTGGTTTCTGAACCTATGCTAGGGTGCAGTACCAAGTAGAGCACCTGATGACCATCACCAACATCATCTGCAACCTTCAAGTGTTTTGTAGCTCAATCCTCTGGACCCCTGGAGGGCATTGCACTGACATTTAAACATTGTAAGTGGCAGCAGTGCTCAAAAGCACCAGGAGAAAGGCCAAGTGCTTCAGTAAGAGGTGGGCAGGTGTGGGCCTGCCATGGGCCTTCAGGGAGGGAGAAAGTATTTCCAGAAGCTAGGTTTGGAGAACTAAAGCCATGATGTCTATAAAATGTGAGTGCTCAGGTTCAGCCGACTCCTGATGGCTGGGTCTGGAGACAGCATCAGGGGACAGCTTACAGTATGTTTCTGAGACCCCTTGTTTCACCAGGGAACCTGCAACTTGCTAAGTGGGTACTGGATGTGCGTGTGGCCATCCCTGCCTTTGTTTCACTTGGGCTCTCCAGATGTCCCAGATTTGTCTCTGCTACTTCCTACTGGGAGTCACCCTCAGGCTGTCTGACCTCTCAGCAATCTCACCTAGGTAAGTGCTGGCCCTTTGGAAAGCTCTTGTGTGTTCCTGGCTTTGCACCCTGATTAGCAGTAGCACTATAACAGGAGAGATGGAGTGACAAACAAGATGGAGTGATGAACACAGGACGGGTTCAACTTGTCCAGCTTCACTCCCTATAGTCAGCACCTGCTGAGTCACCCAGACTTATGATATTCTTTATCAGGATGCTTCAGGAGGAAACTGCCAGACTGAGCCCGAGTGATGGGAAATGGCTCTGTGCATCTCATTCATCTCCTCTTACGCGGGGCAAAGGCATGAAACTTACAAGTGCAGACACTGATATGAGAACTGAGTTTGGCCCAGCTGCAGCATGGATTGCAGTTTGTGTCCCTGGCTCTCAGGCTCTGGGCTTTCAAGCACTGGTACCCAACACGGTGTGTGCTGGGAGAATGAGGAATCCATCATAGCAAGAAGAGTGTTCTCAGGACAGCTGCCTGTGTGAACATAAAGATGAGGGGGTGGGATAAAACACTCTCCTGATACAGGGAAGGGGGTTGTCATCATCCTGGCCTCCCCATGCAAGGGGATCCTTCAATCTCTTTATGTGAGCACTGGGGAGGAGGAATATCAGAGCTCCCCATGAGCTGGACACTGCTCCCTCCCTGCCCCAGGGAAGGCACAATGAGCGGCCACGGAGCGGGGTCACTCGGCAGTGCTCCCATCAGGGAGGAAGCCTTCCTGTGCCCCGGCAAACCCCTAGTGAAAGACAATCAGGCTCGCTGTCACCGAGCTAATTCCGATGGCATAAAAGCAGTAATGAAATTCACGGCAGGATTAGCCTCTCCATCCAATGGGCCGGCGCCACAGTGACATATCGTGCTTCTTGCCCGAATGTAACACACCATCTAATTTACGTCGTGTAGCGAGCGGGAATGAAATGTTCATAAAGAATTGCTGAATCTTGTCACCTTAACTGCGGCCCCGGGCTCTGAGGCATCTGTCAGGGAGAGGAGAGAGGAGAAGGAGGCTCCTGCCTTGCAAAGCTGCGACCAGGGCTTTGGGAAAGGGGAGATGGCTGCATTAATCTTCTGGGTCTGTGCAATGGAGATGTAGCACGTGGGGATGAGGACTCCAGGCTGGAGGAGGGGGGCTGTAGAGCTTCCTTACATGTGCATGCTGTAGAGTGGTGTTAGCAAGAAAGGGGCTTTTAGAGCTTGCCCACCAGGAGAACTGCATGCCTGGGATGCATGAAAATGGACCTGTGGTGGCATGGAAATAAGGGGCAGCATCCTTGGAGATATATGTGCTCACAGCATAGCACAAGTTCCCAAATTCCATGTTGGGTCCCATGTGCAGGTACATACTATTTAGCAACTGCAAGTGCTCACCTGTCTGAGGAAGCACGTGCACAACCTTTTTGCTGTGGCTTGGCAGCCCCATTCCCCCTCCCCTCTCCAATGTTTATTTGCAGTTAATTTTCATGGATTCTAATGGCTCAGATCCTGCTAGGGGGGATTGTGCTTGCCTCTTCAGTCAGAAAGTTTGCAGAAAAAATAGCCCTTTCCTGTTGTGTTTGGAGTAATAGTGTCTTGGTGTCCAGAGGGGAGTTGGCAAGGAAACAGGGAAGTTTATTAAGAGTAAGAGATTGAATTCCACTGGGTTTAATTGGAAGTGCTTGAGCAAACAGCGGAGGGAATTGTCCAGTCCAGCTCTCTGGAAACAGCAGTACTAGCCCCAGGCTTCATGCCCATGGAGCTGACTAGTCCCAGGGCCACCTTATCCTCTTGACTGTTGGGGAAACTGCAGGGTCTGGCTTGTTTACTTCCTTGGGGTCATCTTGTGCACCTCAGCCTTGGCTTTCTATCCCATCAGTTGCTGGGTTCCTACATGGGATCTGGAAATGCCTAAAATACAGTGTCTGGATCTGTATTTTACTTTGGAAGCTGGTTCAGGACATAAAGTGTGCAAGTGAGGCATGGTCCTGTCCTTCCTGTCCTCTCCCAGTCCTCTCCCATGGAAATCTGGCTTTTCTTCTTTAATAGGGACAGTACAGCTCGAGGCTGGGGCTCAGCAGCAGCTGGCTGGGCTGAAGGTATGGGGTATGCAATTTGCAACTGTGAAGTGTTTTGGAAGAGTAACCTAAACTTAAGATGCCTGCTCTGCTTTCCCATTTTAAGGCCAAAATGGAGAAAATCCACTTTTGGATCCTAATCCCCACACCATCCTTCAGGGCACAGAAAAGTCTCCAAGTCAGATTCCCATGGATGAAACCATCTGCCTTCCTCAGGCTGGTCTTGATGCTGCCTGCAGAATGAGCTGCAGCACCACTGTGCCTCCCCTGCACAGGTATGCAAAGCAGTATGGAAATGTGCCTTTGTGGTAGGAAAAGGAGCCAAGTGCCAAAAGTCTGATTCCCTCCTAGAAAAGCCTCTCCTTCAAGACCTTCTCCCACACCATGCTGAGTTGAAAGAGGCATCAAGTGTTCTCCTTGCAGATGAAGGTAAATGGGGGCTCAGACATTTGCTTTGCCTTGAATTCAGCTGATCGCTCTGCTGAAAAATTCAAAATTAAAGAACAATAAATAATTTATTACTTTATTTACTTTAATTCAATAAATTGCTTCCCCACAAATTAAGATATATTGCTTCAAATTAAATGTTTCATTAAATCTGAGATTAAACTTTTGGGGGCTGGGGAAAGTAAGACTTTTTAATTTGGCTGGAAACATGAAAACTGCTGTTTCCCATTGCTTTAATTGCAAACTCTAGAACCAAAGTGACACACATTTTACAAAGTATGATTGTGCTGGTTTGGTCTCTGCTCCCACTCCTCTGGGAGATCAGTGGGTTTCTCTTTCTGACTCTCTCACATGGCTGCAGACTTTCAGCTGCAAATCCAAATGGAGCATGTCTCTAATCCCAACCAAACCTCACACAAATGCCCTCTAATTGAAGCACTTTGTGTCTTCTAGACTTTGCAGGGTCTTGTTTCTCCATAATCTTGTTTTTTGGGTGAAATTGCTGTAGTGGCTGGCTGTGGTCCAGCACACACTATGTTCTTTGTTTCAAATATATACAAGTTAAAAATATATTTATAAATGAAATATTTTTATTATATAAATATATATATTCAATTTTCTTTTGGTTGATGTCCTGTGCTGGGACTCTTAAAAGTGGGATTTGAGTCATATGCTGTTTCCTAGTCTCCAAATATGTTCACCTCTAATGAACATGAGATAAAACCTCATGTCTCTGTTTTCCACTGGTTTTACTCATGCAGAGCTCTTCTGCAGATTTTCACCTGTATGATGGCCTAGCCATAGAGATGAATGGGACAGGCAGACTTACAAATGTGGAAATCTACACAGACTGAAATGAGAGTTTGCTAGATTCCTGGGCAGTGATCCTCTGGTAATGTACCTATCATGATTGAATCTGCTACAAAGTGGGATCTCTGGCTGCTGGATGTTTGTACCAGTTTTGTAATTTATTAGGGACTGCTGGAGGGACTTCCAGCCAGTTCAGCACATGCCTCCAAAGGAACTCATGCACCTCTGCACCAATACAGCCATTGCAGAGCATCTCAGTGCTCTGTGACAAAGTCTGAGCTGCTCAGTATAGGAACAACCTGCACAAACACAATTGCAGGAGCAAACAATTGCTAAAGGGCTTCTATTTTTTTCCCCTCAGACCCTGCAAGATGAACTGTAGGTGCTGTGAAACTGTGCTGGAGGTATCCTCCCTTGCTTGTCTAACCCCTGGTTGGAAGGCTTCAAATGACAGAAGTGTTCAAAGTAGTTACTTGTGACTCTTTGGTGCCCTCTTTGCCCATGGCTACAGGCTTGTATCTCTGGGTTCTTCATTGTCCTGGTATCTGCTGCAGGTTGCAAAACTGGTACCATGGTTGTCTTTCACAGGAAGGTTAGAGCAGCAAAAGGAGTGTCTGAGATATTGGGTGATGGAGGAAGAAGGTCTTGTGATGCCTACTCTGCTCTGAAGAGGATTGGTAGGAACCGGGGCAGAGCAAGGCTGCGTGAGTCATTTCCTAAAGGGAAATCTTTCCTGTGAGGGCCTTTTGCTTTCAAGAGTGGTGTCCCTCTTGGGAGTATTTTCAAGGGCTAGGAAAATCTCCTTTTCTGAGTTCTCCTTCAGACATCAAAGGACAGGAAAATGCCCCATGAGAAATGGGGTGCACATGAATGAGTGGGTTAACTCTGCAGGCAGGATTCCAAACTCCTCTTCTGAGCAGTGAATGATGCTGTAGCAGCAACATCCAAGAACTGCATGTCTGTCAGCTCCTGGAACCCAGGCCACTCTTGGACTTGTTTGGTCCATGGCAGAGGGCAATTGCTTTTGGATCTATGCATTGTAATGTGGCTCTGTGATATGGAGAAAGGCACAGTCACTGCAGCAAGTGGGCTTTTGCCAGGAAAACTCTCTTATGTGCTTACTCTGTAAGTCAAAAGTATTTACAGGAGATCTTGCTGCCTGTAACTTAAAGCTTTAGCGAAACAAATTGGAATTGCCTTCTGGAGGCCATTGTTATAAATTACAGCCCCAACATCTGTCCACAACTGCAATGTCTAGACAACCCGTCTCGGCTAGAAGAGTGAGCGAGGGGGTGCTGTGATCACAGTGGGGAGGGGAAGCAAAGGGTTTGTGCTGGGGTTTGTGCCAAGCACCCTGGCTCATGCTGCCCCTCTGCTTTTGAGCATGATGCTTAAAGCAAGGTCCATCCCAGCCTGGCCAGGAGGGACTTCAGGGGCATTTAAGGTAGGAGGAGAAACGTCTGCCTTCCTCCATTGCAGATTGATGCCAGCATCAAACTTGGCCCTTGGAAGTCTTGACTGCTGTTGCCTCATTTATTGCATGTTGAAGGATGTGAGAGAAGGCAGTGCCTTCAGCCAGGTTTGTTCCTTGTTTCCTTGGCCCCTGTGCAGCACTTTCGATAAAGAGGCCAGGCCCGTCAGCTGAACGATTGTATTTTTTTACAGTTCCTAGCGAAAACCTTCTCATTTATATGTAAAGTAGCCATTAGTCATAGCTCTGTTCCCTCACACTGCCTGATGTACAATCACATTTTGCAGTGGATGAATCTTTCCACACAGCTGCTCTGCTATGAATAATCCGTTGCTGGGCCCATAAATCAGAAAAAAATCATGCACCTCCTTTGCCTGATCCTTACACAAAGTCATATATTTTACATGAGGACAAACTAAATATTCATGAGGCTTTAAAAGGCTGTTCTGACTACAAGGTACTTGTTGGGGCTGTTTTTGTTCTGTCAGGTCAGGTTTGGTGGTTTGGGTTTGTTTTTTGTCCTTGTAAGAAGAAATCTTTCTTTCCCCTTTGCCACTCTTCAGGCAGCAGCACTGAGCCCCCAGCAATGCTCCTCTGGACTCGTGTTTGCTGAAGGACTGATGAATTTGTCATTGCTGCTGTGTCAAGGACAGGCTGATGGAAGGTGCTGCAAACACGAAAGGACACATCCTAGGGGAGGTAGCAAGGCCTCAGAGAGTGAAGGAGCAGCTTTAAGGGTAAAGAGGCACTTCCAGATCTGTGCCGGGGCACTGGGCTGGCTGGGAGTTGGGGTGCATGTTTCTGTATGTGCCTCAGCCTGGCGCTCCTCACCGTGGCCTCTGGCAAGACCATGGAGACTGGGAATGCTGCTGAACAGTTGGTCTAGTAGCTGTGTAAGAATGCTGTCACCCTGAATTATTTTAATTCATATTTTAAACAAAGCACTTACGGAGTCTATGGAGAGGACTGGGACCAGGGCTTCAGCATCTTCTGCTTCCCAGTGGCCAAGTGAATCTGGTGGGGGAGCAGCACCATGCAGCCACCAAGGTAGGATGGGAAACTGGGAAGTGAGCTCAGATTTAATCTGCTCAGGATCCCTGTAAGGACTCCAAATTCAGGATCTGCCCTGTCCAAGACTCTCTGCCTTGGCCATCCAGAGCAAGGGATGATGATATTAGTGCAGGGAGGGCTCTCAACCCCCAGGAGGATCCAGAGATCCTGACAAGTGGGAAGACAAGAGGTTTTCCACCTTCTATTTGCTGAATAAGCAGCTCCCAATAACTGGGAGGGAGCAGTCTCGTCCTTCTCTGCCCTGGTCCACTTGCTGTTACAGGAGCTTTGCCATTTGGGTAGTCACAAAAAAAAGCCAGTTTGACTTGCCAGCAAAGTGTTTAGTTAATATTTCCTGAGTATAATTTTCCTGCCACTATAGTCAACTAAACCAGCTCACTGTGCTAGCAAACAGGTTTTGGAGCCAGCAGAAGGTGAGAAGAAACACGTGGCTGTCAGAGACAGGAGAGAGGATGCAGCTCCCCTTTTCAGCAGCACAAGGGATACAATCAGCTCAACCTGTAAATGTTAATCTACAGAGTACAGTGCTGAGGTTTCTCTGCAGACAAGTCTTTCTGGTCATCCCCTCCATACGTGCAGCCTTGCATGTCTTCTTGTACCAGGTAATGAGTACTGTCCTGCTCAGTGAGCATAATTCATACTGTGTGGTCTGGACTCCCTCCCTTTGCTCCTGCATGACTGAGTGTCCCTTTGTCCTAAAAGACCCTTTGCCCACAGGCTACAGGGAGCCATTCTGCCCTCAGTTTCCTCAGGCCACTGCACACCAAATGCCTTTAGCTGAGATGCCAGTGCCCTGGGGGAGACATGCCACCATCAGAGATCAGCTAGGCTGGAGAGGCTCAGCTGAACCACTGGGATGTTTGTGGTTGCAGGGGTCCCTGTCACCTTCTCACAAGCTCCTATGCTACCGTGTGTTCAGCACTGTGAAACACAGCCCCAGCAGCAGCTGCTGCCACTGCTGCTGCCAAGTTCTTGCAGGACAAAGGGAACAACAAAAGATTCTTCCACCAGTGAACTCCCTTCTTTTCACTTCCCTTCCTTTTTGCTCCAACTTGGAAAGAATGAAGCCAAGGCACTGCCAAAGTAGAGGAAAACAAGGCCAAGCCCACACAGATGGCGACTCCACAAATTTAATTTAAAATCATCCTTTATTATTCAAAATTTAAAAATTCAGGCAATAATGCCCAAAGGAACTGCACTGATTAAAGTTCCCTAATGTTTCATGGCCAAATCTTGCTGCTTCTACCACGGGTCACTGGGACAAGAATGGAAACCCCTCTGGAGTGCAGAGAAAGGTAGGGCTGTACCTGCTGTAGATCTCTTAACCACTTACTTACTGACCCAATCAGCTTCATTTGGAGCAAAGCACCAGCTGTTCCTTACCCAATTAATGACTGCCACAGCAAATTAACATGGCGTTACACCAGGCGTGGATGTGGTCCGCAGAGTCCGGAAGGCACAGAGCAATATGCTAGTGCAAAAATAATCACAGCAATATCTTTACTGTTAGGTAGCATCCTTCATCTGGAAGGATGGTGAGGCCCCTGAGCACTATATGGGCTCGTTTCAGTGCTCTGCAGTAAGGGGGTGGAGGGCAGGGAGGGGGAGTATGGTTGCTGTTTCAAGGAAAAGTAAAGAGGAGCTGGTCAGGGCAGCTCTACTGTGGCAGAGACAGCACTGACTACACGTCCAGGTCCTGCAATTCAAACAAATAATTGTTTGTTTGGTTGTAAATCTGCTGAAGTGTGCCTTCTCCCTGCCTCATACACCACAGACCTCTTCAATTGGTCTCTTTGCCTGCTGTGTGATGTGAAACCTGATGGTGTCACAGCTTGGTGTGCTGACCAGTCTCTCCTCTGGCCACAGAGAACATAGCAAGCTGGTGGGTGCAGAGCTGGCCATTCAGCTGCAGGGAGCATCCCACAGTGGGAAGGGGCCACAAGGTCAGGCTGCAGATGCAGAGATCCAGGTGAGGTTCCCACAAGGTTTTACTCCATGCTCAGTGCTGCTGAGCCAGGTGCTGTTTCTCTGAGTCCTTCCTCAGTCACTCTGTGCTGTGGTGGAGGCTCCTGCCCTGTCCCTCTGCAGTGGTTCTGCATTGTGGGGTCCTGATGGCAGTGTGGCAGAATAACCAAGCCATGACCTTCTACCACCAAGTTTAAGTCCAGCACCTAAACACTCATTAGTTTTGGCTCCAGAGAGTTCAGGGACATTAATCCCCTGTAAGTTACAGTCCAGACAGATCAATCAGCCTGGAGGGCTTTGGGACACTGGTGTCTAATGCTGAAGCATTACACTTTCCAATTTTCCAACAATTAGGCCGGCATCAGATATTATTGACAAATAAACCATGCAATCAAAGCCCTGAGCCTGCCATGCTGCTACCAGGAGGATCCATTACAACCCAAGCCAGCTGCAGGATGCCTGGAGGAAGGAGACATGGGAGAGCCCTGCTTCAAGCACCAGCAGCCCCTGCTTGCCTTCAGTGCTGTTACAGGAGCCCTCCCTTTGTAATTACAGGATTCCCTCATTATAATTACTGTTATTTATATAATCGTGGTGAGTGTTTTCAGTGCTGTCAGCAGTCTGGAAAGTGCCCAGCCCCACTAGAGCCAAGCATTTCAGGCATTTCACTGCTAAGAGTCTGGGCTCAAAGCATGACGGTCAGGAGCATGGCTGGGTCGGTCCAAGAACAGCAGCCTCTGCTCCTGGTGACATGGAAGCTCTGTTTGGGAGACTTCTATGCCCTGGGATTGCAGAGGGAGAACATCAGGTTATCTCTTCCTCCTTCTCTTAACCCACTGCTCTGGAAGTGTAGATCATGCCAGCATCACACCCTGCAAAGGCTGACATTCCCTGACATTCCCTGTCACCTCTGCTGGGTCAGTGGCTGCAGCAGACACTCCTGGCACTGGACCATGAGGCACCACCTAGTCACATGGCCCTGGGAGGAATCCAGTAATGGGCACATTCTCTGCATCCTCTGCTTTCTCTCTAATCATCCTGCCCGAAAATCTGGAGGAGATGGAGTGTTTAGAGAAAATGAAGGAAGGCACTGGGACTCAGGAGATACAGGTTTTGTACCTGCCTCAAGCTTCACTTTTGTTCCTGTGTCAAACAAGGGAATGAAAACAATGAGTTTGAGCTGCATATGGGCAAGCAAGCACTGATGTTTGTGGCTGGCTTCTTTGCATTTACATAGGAAGAAATTCAGAGTATCTCACTTAAAATGCAGAGCCAAATATATAAATGCAGCAAGGAAAAGAACCCAAGTGTTTTACTAGATGACAAATTGGCTAGAAATCAGTGATGTGTTTGCTATAGAGAAATAAGAACTTATCAGGGTCTTATAGTTGGTATTAAAACTACAGGAAGCAATTCCTCTCTGCTGCTCCATATGAGGCAGCTTCAGTTTTTAGGCACTAGAAAAACTGGAAAGAGATGAGAAATTTAATACAGAAGAGGATTAGAAACAATGGTTGCCACGTGAGCTGGTCTTGTAGGGTGTGCAACGGAGAAACAGAGGAGATATGGTAAATATTGTTCTGTCTATATGCAGCTGCTAGTCAAGGAATGCTGATCAATTCTTTTTTCTCTTTGCTACTTAGTACAACAAAGAAAACTTGGTCCAATTTTCAGGGAAAATTGATCTAGAAACATTATTAGAAAAAGGGCACCAAAGCAGCACGGGAGGCTTTTTATGTACAGAACGGCCACAAACAAACATCTCTCAGTAATGATGTCAGCCTACTCGATCCATTCCAGCGATGCAAATTGCCCTGTTTCACATCCCCTGCGGACCTTCGGTCCGGTAACTTTTCCCCAGACATTTCTGGCACCCAGAGCAGGGGCTCAGTTTAGGTTTACCAGCAGCAATCGACTCCAGCACGGAGCGCAGCCGGAGCAAAGCGTGGCAGCAGCCGAGCCCTCCTGGGGGGCACTGGAGAGCGCGGGGCTGTGACTCAGGAGCCAGCCGTACCTTCCACCCCGGGACGCTCTGGAGCTGGAACTGCCCACACGGCACCTACAGGACGCGCCTCTTCACCGCCCTCCTTCTCCCGCCCGCCCCGAGCGGCCGCGTCCATCCCACCCCGGTCCGCACCTCGCATCCTGACACGTTACTACAACCCCCGTCGGCCCCCTGCACTGCACAGAACGCATGCACCAGCCGGCTCCCAGCGTGCCCCCAAGTCCGGACTCTGCCGGGATTTGTAGTTTTATTCAGCAGGTCGAATCTTTGCCAGGAACGTGGCCGGGGACTCCATTTCCCGTGGGCCTGTGGAGCGGTGCATGCGCCGTGCGGGCAGCGGGGCGAGGTGGGGGGGCGCGGGGCAGCGCAGGTTCCCGTCTGCGCTGGCTGCGGCCTTCACTGAACGGGGGGGCGGCCCCGGCCCGGCCCCGCAGGACGATGGACCCGGCCGAGGCCGTCCTGCAGGAAAAGGCGCTCAAGTTCATGGTGAGGGGCGCAGGGTTGGCCAAGGCGGCGCGGGAGGGTGGGCACCTCTGTCTGTGGATGGCTGCGGGGGGGCGAGATGGAGCGGGGGCAGTGGGGAAGGGGAGCCGGGCCTCGGGGCTGGGCCGGGCCGGGCCGGGCCGGAGGGCGCTGGGCTGGCGGGCGGGGGAAGGCGCTGAGCGGGGCCCGGGGAGGGGGCGTCCTGCCTGCGGGGCGGGCAGTGAGCAGGGTCCCCAGATCCGGGCACAGGGAGCTTTGGGAGGAGGGGGAGGCGGCTGCGGGTGTCATCTGGGAGCGGGAGAAGTTAAACTGGAGTGAGGCAGGACCTGGCAGAAGGGCCCACAGGCACCGGCAGCCTTTGCGCATGTAATTCTTGGATTTTTTTCTTTATTTGTGCTCCTTAGACTATCCTGCTGTACTGCTCACCATCCCTCTGTAATTTTGTTTATCCTCCCATTCTACTGCGAGATCTCTAAATACTGGCACTTGAATGTTTCACTTGATGCTGCAGCAGCATACCACTGATAGGGACTGCGGGGAGCACGTATATTGTTTAGGTTTTGAGTTGGCCTTTGGTATGGAAAACAGTACACGGCATCAAGATGCTCTTCAAATATGGCTAATCTCCATAGATTTGAGGCATTGTGCACTTAAACTGTAACTTCATTCTTTTTTCTTCATTTGTTGATATTTCTAAGCATTTTGGCTAGAAATGTAAAAATTAGAAATGAAAACAAAGTGTTGCCAACTAAATTGAATGTAAATTTCAGGTACCCCAAACTGTCCTTTCCCTAAGGATATAATTTTAACGACTGGCAACACTTGCTAAAAGTTTGTTTTGGGTTAGTGCTTCTAGTGGCACAGAATTAAACTTGAGCTCATCAGGAAGAAGGAATTCTATTAAATCTTCAGAACATATGCCCAAAATGAAATTGAGGAAACATTAGCTGCAAATTTTAATTTCTAATTGAGCTTCGATACACTTGTTTGGCTTTTGGATTTTAATCTGGAAGAACTTGTTTCTCTCTTGGGACTTTTTGATCTGTTTGCTAGTAGTCTCCAAGTTTGCCAGATTTATAGTCTCAGCTAGGTGAAGTGGAAAAATGTATGGACACCTAAATCAGCAAGATAGCAATTAGTAATAATGAATGGCCATCTTTGGTGTGGGATTGGCCAAAGGAGTGTCCCAGATCTGCCGCACTTGTGTTTGGCCAAGCTTGGTAATTACAACCTGCCTCTAGATAGTGAGTTTCACATCCCGAAAAGTTTCTGCTGAAACATTCTTGCCTGCTGCCAGGCAGCATTGTGAGCATGCTATGCTGACTTCTCATACATTACTTTTTTCACCCCCTGTGCTAAGATTCTCATTCAAGGGCTTAGTCCAGGTGGTTTGAGGTTGTCTGTAAGATTGGGCCTGGAAGCTGAGGGAATCCCTGCCCATCCTGCAGCTGGCAGGATGATGATGGACTCCAGCAATAGATGGTATAGATGGACAACAATGGATATTGATGGACTCCAACAATAGAGCTCCCTGACACTGGGGAGAGGCGTGCCCATGAGAGGAAGCTGCTCTTCTGGGATGTGCATCTGTTAAGAGCACCAGATAAAGGGAAGAATTATCAAGAGCAGACTGCACTGAGAGCTAAAAGCTAACCCACCTTCTTTCATGTTTTATTAAAGTGCCTCTTGTATGCAAAATGCTTGTGAAAGATGTGAAAGATTTCACCTGCAGTGAAAGATGTGACTTCCCTCTGTCCACTCTGAACTTTTTAGGGTTTTTTTGCTTACAGGTTGAGAGGAGAGGAAGCAAAGGTTTTGTTAAGCACATCCCAGGCTTTTGCTTTAGTGTGCATCAGTCCAGAACGTGGCTCTTCCTTTAATTCTGCTGATGAAGTGAAGTGTTTGTCAGACTTGGGGGGTCTTCTGGTGTTCCTGGCAGGGTGGCACAGATAGATACATCAGGATAAGTGAGGAATCAGTTGCAAGTATCATCTTGGCCCTCCCTGGAAGTGTCTTTTCTGGGCCTTGCAGCACTCAGAGAGTGCTCAGGCACTGCAGTAGTGGCACTGGTACAGTTATCCACACAGAGGTAGCAGATCAGCTAATGCTGAATCATTCACAGTGGATTACCTTGTCCATCAGAGTGTGTGATATGCTTCATTTGCATCTTCTTATTAGGTGGCTCAGAGTTTGGCTAGAGGTGGGCTTTGCTATTAATTATTGATTTTCCTGAGAGCTTCCCAAGGAGCATTGTAGGTAAATATTCAGATACATTTTAGAGGTATGAGGCCTATTATCAAAGGCAGGAGAGAGTTTTGATTTTGATATGTATTTGGGGTAGGTTTCATTTCATATTGAAAAGCAGCCCTCTAGGTGGTGGTTTGGTTATGCTTCTCTAGAAAATAATGCTTTTTCCACTTAAAAATCTCAGGACTTAATTTTTGACATTGACTTTGGGCAGCCCTTTTGAATCACAAAGTAACAGGCAAGATGGACCTGGTGATTTGATTTTTATTTTAATGTCCAACTCTAACAGAAAAATGTAATGGGAAAGCTTCATCCAGTGCTAATAGTATGAATGAAATTATTTTTCTTTAAAGCAACTATATTTGGTGTTTTGAAAGACAAACAGTACTCTGTTGTTTTTCTGTCTGCTCATGTCTGTGCAACTTTTTGGTGGAGTAGAAGGCAGCTGCCTTCTCACTGGCTGCTGTTGGGTGGATTACTTGCCAGTGAAGCAGTATTAAATGCAATATTGCATTTAACTGATATCTGCTACAATTTCCTGGTTATCTGTTCTCAGGTACAATATGTATAATCTAATATTTTAAGGTTTAAGTAATTTATTTAATTTCATTTGCTTACTCAGTTTATGTCTTAATAAGACCTACTTTATTCCAGATATTAAATTGCTGTGTATTAACACCACACAATACCAAGCAACTCCTCACAAGGGAAGACTGTTTTTGCTGGTGAATGAGAGTCTTGTATCATGCGTTCTGCACATCATCTTTCAAAAGTTTTGTTGGTGTTTTTAGTTTTGTTTTTTTTAAATGAAAGATGGTTCGTAGGTTTAAAGATGATCTTTAAAATTAAATAGTCCAGTGTTCTGCAGCTGCAGCAAGGATTTTACCAGAGTGGAACCCGTCTTAGTTCACTTCAGCCTCTTTTATTTTTTGTACAGTCCTGCTGATGAAAGTACACTCTTTATAAAGTACAGTGTATAAGAAACTGATGCACAAGCTGAAGAGAAAGTGGAACATGCCCATTAACCTAAAAAAATGCACACAAAAGTCCCACCCAAAGCCCCCTGCCATAGACAGCTCTGCTTTTATACATTCAGGAATATGGGATTTCCATAGTCAGTCATTTACAAAAGAACAAGAAATCGAGGTGCTCAGTAAGTAACTTTCAAGTTTGAATAAGTGTTTGAAACAGTAGATACAGTAGTGAAAGTACAAGTGTGATAGGCTCAACTGAGACTTTGATTAAATGTCATATAAAATAAACTACATAAGCCTGCATAGAATAGTAGATATTTTTTCAAAGTAGCTTCAAATGGTTCTGTTAAGTATACGAATGTTCTGATGATTATCTTTTTAATTAAAATGAGAAATCTTTGTTTAAAGTGGCATTCTTTTTTACGGCCTGTTACAGTCTCTGTAACAATCATTTCTTAAGTCTGAACGTTTTTAATTCCAGGAATCCATTTATATAAAACTATGTTTAGACTTAATTAAGGAACGATTCTTACAAAGCTTGTAAATAGCCAAGAAAAAAGGGACAGAAAATAAAACTGACATTCACACTTAACAGAATGATTGTTACAAGGTATGTAATATGCTATAAAAATACAATAAAGCCCTTTTTATAAGAGTTCATATTTTTTGTTCCTCATTTTGAAAGGTATTTAAGAAAAATATCAAAGCTCTATGAAGCGACATCTGTTTTCTTGAATGGACTAGTGACAACTTCAGTTGTGTTTAATTAGCAGTGCTTGGAACAGTACCTGACCAGTTTGGGGTCCCATGTAGGACCATTTGAGAGGCAAAAGCTTGATACTTAACAGACTTTCACTTTCTCAGGCTTTATGAATTAATTAATTTGCAATAATTTACCTAATTTCCTGGCTCAGGAATAGGAAGAAGTCAGCCTGAGTGTTCTTTGTGGTTTTTTGCTGTTTCACCCCCAAAATACCATTTTCCTTTTGGTTTTGGATGGTCAGATTCTAGGAGTTGCTGATGGGCTTTCCAGTTTCACAGGAGAGCCAGAGCCTTCTGGTTGTGTTTTAAGATTCATCTGTGGGTTGTTTTTTTGGTTGTGGTCTTTTTCTTGGGAGGAGTTTTTTTTGGTGATTGTCTTTTTGGTTTTGGTTGTGAGTTATTTTATTTTTTAATGAGGGGAAACTCTGAAGTTCATTAATTTTTATATTTGCATGTTTGTAGGAGCTCCCACATAACTGGCAGGTAATATAGCAAAGAATAGCCAGTGTAATGGAAGGCTGAAAGGTAGTGAAGTTGGAAATTTTTTTCCTGCTGTGTGCATGTATATATATGGAACAAATGGACAAAGGCTTATACTTTAAAAGAGGCTCTGCTTGCACTGAACCTATGTCATTCATGGTGTCAGTAGGACCAGAATTTTTAAGACCTGTTATTTGTTAGCTATTTTTAAAAAAAATCTTTTGAGAACTTAGCAGTCTTCCCAGTAACATATTTGTGTCAGGGACATTGTGGCAGAGAACCCTTGGGATCCAAAGCAAGGAAGTCATGAAAGCAGTGAGAATAATTTTGTAAGCTGGGATAGCAGAGCATTGCCTCTTAAATGTGGGGTTGCAAATCCTGCTTGAATATTACACACGCACTTACCAGTTTTCCCAATGGTACTGAAATAGCATCCTGTTTTTTTGGGTGTTTGTTGGCACTAGTATATTGTATGTAAAACATTGGTTAATTTTCTTCTACCCCAAACTTCTTGCTGTAGATTTTTCTGCACTCGGTGCAGGCCTTTGGTACTTCAGTAACTTCACCCTTGCTTCTCTGGCAATGTTTCATTTCAGCCACTTTGCTCCATTAAATGTATGCAATTAGAAAAGCAAATGGCAAATTTGCTATCGCATCACTGAAGTATTTAGTTTCATAGACTTAAAAAGCCAAATTTGTTGCACCATGCTCTCCTCACTGTAATATGTACTATAAACATCAGAGAGAATAGGCTGACCTTAATATTTGCTTCTCAGACTAAATCGCCGCCTTGCAGCAGTTATTTCCCACTGAATAAAAAGTTTAATTTCACGCCCTGATTAGTGCTAGTATGTGCAGGTGGATATTTATTTTATGCAGCTAAACTAATCTGCCTTGGCAAATTATTTGCCAGTCAGCAGAGCTATAATTCCTCTTGAGTATTTGGTACTAAATTATCATTCTCATTAGTGAGATAAAGCAGACTTCGTTCTAACCACAAAGTTTGGTTAGGCAAAGGACTTCCTAAATAGTCTTTGGAAGATACAAGACGTGCAGTGGCCTCAACATTCTCAGTATCCTAAAATGATTTGTGATATACAAAAAGGTGATGAGGATTTTAGAGGAAAAAAATACAATTATTCCATAGTTGTGTATTATGTCTGGAGATAAGGTAGGAATGTACAGTGTTCAGAGATCACCTCTTTAAGAGGTGCCTAATGAAAAAAAAAATCAAATGGTCATCTTTGGTTGGCCATGAAAATACTCCAAGCTCTGATGTCTGGGCCATAAATGAGATGAAATATAAAGTTATGTTGTTTTCTTCTTTATTTTCAGTGCTAGCAGCTTCTGAGGTAGCAGAAATAATGACTTGAGACAAAAAGTTAAATGGTTGAGGAAACTTCCTGGTCCGGTCTCATTTAAAATTCACACTCTAAAAACATTTAAAGTGGGGATCAGAAAGTATTTCCTGACATACAAATGTTGAGTGGATATGTTTGTCAAGTGAATGTGTTCATCCATTGTTTTGTTTTCTATGAATTTTACTTTTTGATAGTTTGTTTGCATTATAAAACATGTTAATGAAAGATACTTATTTTCTGTTACAAGAAGAGTAATTTATATCTGGAAATAAGAATTCTCACTAAGTGGGATCCCTTCACATAATACTAACTTGGTTGTCATGTATTCTTGTCATATTCATTTTCTCGGTGATTACTGCAACAGTATTTAGGGTCACATTTAAGACCAGCAAAACCAGCAAGCTGAACAACTTGATTTTTTGTATAAAAATTTTCCTGCTAAATTCATCAATGCAGATGGAATCAGCTGTTTTCTCACTTCCTTGTCTGCTTGTATTGCATCATCTTAAACTCCATGCATTTGTGTAATATTTAACTGTCCTTAGTAGCAAGCTTAACTGGTATTTCCAGTACTGAGTGTTTTCTTCAGTCTTCCTCATTTCTTCCTTACAATTCAGGAATGCTCAACAAGGTTTATTCTTTATACATTTTAAGTGTTTTTGCACAGAAGGGCTGAATCCACTGTGTGTTCAGCTGTGGAAGCTGGAAATTAATTGTAGCATAGCAGCGTCCAGTGGCTGCAGCTAAAGAGTTAGTGCTCAAAATACAATTAATAAGCAATCAAACATGAAGCTGTTTCCCTGACAGGGTACTGATTAGTGCTGTGAAAAACTTCTTCATACCACAGAAATGGTTGAAAATAAACATCCTGGGAGTTGCATTAAATATTTCCTGCTTATTAAACAACATAGCTTTCTAATGACAGTTTTTCTGAGGTGCTGGGGAGCTCTGGTGTTGGACAAATGCTGCCACTGCTTGCAGAAAGAGAAAGCTGAAGCTCAGAAATTTGCCAGGAGTCATGGACTGGAGGAATTTGTGTCGGGTGATATGGTACACTGATAATAGGAGGCAGAATACAAAGAAACCAGTTCTTCTAATAGCTACCCTTGTGCTTCTGACCATGTTTTGGTTAATTTTACAATTGGCTAGCCACCTGTTAAGATAACCCATTTTATCATTAAACAAAATTAATTTTAAAAATGGCTTGAAACTGTCTGATTTTAATGGGATCTGAATATTCTTAGTTTTAATCTGCCTCATGAGGCTTGTCTTTCTTCTGGGAAGTACATTGTTACATCATTAAAATATCATCCCCTACTGAGAGAGAAATCGGTCCCATTCACTAAATGGCAATGCAGAAACAATGACAAGTATTTCTAAAAACTGCATTAAAATTCATTTTTTTCTCTTCGATGTGCAAGTTCCGTGGTCCCATTAAGCAATGGGTGCTCAGCCTATTTGCCACTGTGCATGCACAGCCAGATTTGTTAGCTGGGGTGGCAGAAGGGTTCAGAAGCAGACATGATGACTTATAGTTTTAAATTGTTTCACTTTTCCACAATGATTTTGCTTGGAAACAAATGATTGATCATAATTTTGTTCTCTCTAGCTACTTCTTGTCTTCCTCTGTACTGAAAATTGAGAAACATCTGATTTAATTTTCCTTCCCCCACTGCTAAAACAGGGTCTTGTGCAGTCATTTTGATGAGAGCAACGGAAAGGAGAGAATGAGGAAGAATGGGAAAGCTCAGCAAGGGGCCTTTCTAGTCTTCTTGAGGGAAGGACAGAAGTGTTTCCAGTCTGTGGGCAGGAGACATGCAGCCTCTTGGCAGAATACATTGGAGTAACCAGTTTGGACTAGAAACAGCAAAAAGGCCTAATGCTGGTTTAATTTGCTTCATCCCATGGTGAGAAGGGAAAGGTTGCAGGGGCATACTACAAAGGAATGAAAAAGTTTTTAAGTACAGTTTTATGTTAGCAGAGCAATAGTAAGTGTGTTCTTTTAACAGTAGTCTAGATGGACCTATCTATTTGAGAAGCACCTGAAGAAGATGGTAGAGAGGGAATTTGGATAACAACAGCCAATGCAGAACTCTGGTGTGAATTTTGTCAGCTGGCTTTGTGCCCTGGATGGGATTTTTCCATTTGTAGGAATACTTGCTCATGATATTTCCACCTTAGGACACAGTTATTCTTACCAAATTGTAAGAATTTTTCTCAAATATAGTGGGATGGATGAAACACTGTAGAGAAAGGTGATGGGAGTCTTTGCTTGGATACTAATCAGGGCTGGATTGTCTGCTGACTGGAAAAGAGTCTGAATGTTTCCATGCTTACCCATATAGGAACCAGAACAGTCTGTAGTTGTTTCAGAGAAAAATGGTCTATCATGAAAGTCTGTCATACAATGTAGTCAGTCTCCCTCTCTACACACATCATCTGTAATTTATTGTGAGAGCAATACAGAATGGAGCAGTGTTTATGTGGGAGTTGCTTTTAGTTTATGGATAGTTGGCCTTGAATCCTGTCTATTAGGAAGATGTTGGCAATTCTCCAGGGGGGTTGTTCATTGGGACTGCCCAATGCCCTTAATTCCTTTTTGCCAAAACTGCCAGCGTGATTGAGAAATGCAGCCAGCTATCATTCATCTCCTGCAAATTAGAACAATGAGAAGGGGGTGTAGTCTCAAGAAATGATGGATTGATCTTGTTTTAGAAGATGAGTCTTAGAGGCATCTCAACAGAAAGAAATCCAAATAATCTTAACAGCCTCTTCAAACGTGACAGAAGGTGTTTCCTGTTGTTAATATATTCAAAAGAAGAAAAATCTGCATTCCCTATTCTTTTTGTAACTTTTTCCTTTTTATTTTTCCTTCTCTTGATTACGATGACTCCAGTGAAGGGTATTGCTCTAGCACTTTGTTACAGCTGTTGTTATAAGCAAGTATAAATACCCTGCAAGTTTTTTACTGACAAAATATTCCTGTAGTGTCTTGACCTTAACATAAGAATTTAGGTGGGGATGATAAAGGGCCCATCAGTGAGAAGACGTGTCGGTGTTGGACTGCAGTAGGTCTTGTGGAGCATGGGTTCAAGTCTGATATTGGCAACCAAAGTACTCTCTAAAGCTTTCACAAACTAGTGAAAGCGGTTGCTAAGTGGAATTCTCTTTGCTATGCCATTGCAGAGCTATTCCAAATTTGACTACTTTGAAAGTCAGAATCCTAGTTCTTATTGTCCTGCTTAACTCCTTTCATGGCTAATTCATTCTCATTAGTTCATATGCCAGTGTCCTTGAGCTTAAACAGCTCTCCTTGTTCCCCTGTGTTCATCTGCAGATTCTTGTGGAGAGCAATCTTATTCTGCTCTGAGCTGGATCTGGTCAGGCTAAACAAGCATTCTTTAATTTATTTTTCCTTCTGTTGTAAAACATTTCCTGGAACTTTTGATCATCTTAGTAGACCTTTTTAAACAGCTGCAAAATTTGATTAGTGTCCCTGAAACACAAATGATCAGAGCTATACAGAACATTCCAGGAAATATTTTATGGATTCCTTGTGCTAAAGCAGTGATCCTACTTCCTCTCTTCTGGGAATTTTTTACTTTATACACTATCCTGTAATAGTATTTCCCATTTATTTCTGTGGCCACATCTTATGGGTGAGCCATCATTATCTAATGAGTAACATATCCCAGGGCCTCTTTCCCTCTTCTCAGTTACTGAGTTCCTAATTTATAATGGAAATAATGTAACTTTTTGATTTATATGCGTCATGTGTCACTTCTGTTACCAAATCTTCAGGATGCTTTGTCCTATTTATTTATGATGTCTCTTTAATTTCATTAGCACATTGGACATTCTTGAGTATTTTAGCCATTAGAGAGAATATTTAACATTAATTTCAAAAATAAGAATAGATTTCAACAAGGGTCATTCTCTGTACAGCTTAATGGTTCCTTTTTCAAAATTGCCTGTGATGCTTTACAATTTTTAGTTTCTTAGCCTCCTTATAACTGCAGTATTAATCCTAATCCTCTTAATTGTAACTAGTAACTTCCTACATGTCATCTATCAAATGCTTAACTACTTCCAATTTGTCTGGACTTCAGTGATCTTCTTAAAGGAGAAGATTGGGTTAGTCTAGCACTAATTCTCATTTGTTCTAAATTGGGAGTAGATTTACTTAGCCTCCCATGGTGACTGTTTCATTTTGGCAATAGTTATCAGTACTCAATCTCAGTAGAAGCCCTTTCTTGGGAGACAGGACATCCTGTTGTTATTTGGCTTTGGTTTTTTCTTTTTTGGCCAGCCATTTCTGCAACATTTTAGGTTCACTCTGGTTAGAATTACAGATGGTTGTTCTGTGTGAGGATGCTACCAGGGGCTGCCCATTAGGTGTCTTCAGCTGCTGCTGTTGCCCCTGGTTCATTCTGGCATTGCAGTCCTCCAGGACAGAAGGTGATGCTTTGGTGTTTCTTGGTTGAAGGAGGAGTTTGCTCTAGTTAAGCCAAGCAAAGGAATATTTGAATCCTATGCCAGGAATTGAGAACTGTCATGGAGCTGAACTTGGCACAGGGTATTTACATAAGGAAAAGAAATTTAATATATTTTGGTAAGTTTTTGAGGCAATTAGTTACATATTCCAAGTTACTTCTGATGGGTGAAAAGGTCCTGCATTGTAATTGTAGCAGAGTGCTTTGTAAGGGAAATGTATTTGGACAGAACAGCCATTCCTGCAAAGAGGAAGTGTTTTGGTTACTTTATTGAACAGGAAAATGTTTGGCTAGTGCTGGAGCCTGCTCAGAAGACAAGAGCTCAGTAGCTAAGCAGAAAATGTGGTGGAGTGCTGAAGTGTGCTCTCCAAAGTGTCTTGTTCTCTTTAGAAAAAAATGGTGTTCCTTTTACAAATTCATCTGCTTAATGTGTGAACTGCAGATTTCCTTCCAGGATAGTTGGTACAGACCTGTAACCCATCTCTCCTGCATGCTTTCTTGACTGTTACCTAAAATTCAGCAGGAGATTGGGAAGGTGAAAGTTAATACTGTAGGTTCTTAGGCTGATTATGGAGATTGTCATTTTCCAAACTCAATTTTGTTTACCTTGGCTGTATTTTTTTAAAGTACAGGACTTTCTATTCTTGATGCGCTGAATTTTAGTGAAAAATTAGAATCCAGGTGAGGTCTCTGACTTTTCTAAGGACTTAGAAAAAAAAGACACAATACTTGGAAGGCAGCAGCTTCATTTTGTTGATCTCTGGACTAGCTTCCAGCTGCTGTTTTATACATAAAAGCTTGCACTGTGAATGTCACTGTTCCTGTTGATACTTACCTGGCACAAAGTCAGGAAGTAGCATGAGAAATGGTCTTCACCACAGATCTTGCAGTCTTGAACGAGGCTGGATATAGCATTTGAATTTCATACTTAAAGTGTCAAATGGTTGTGAAATCAAGCATGGGCACAAAGAGAATCTCCACACTGCTAGAGTAAGCAGGTTTGTGGATCTTGCTGTTACTTTGTTCAGAGATTAATGGAGTGCTGTCATGGGTCTCCATTTGGTTTTCAATACCTTAGGTTAATATTCTTGTGAGCCCTAAAGAAGGTGTCCAGGTGTTTCATGTTACAGAAGTAGTTTACCTGGTTGCTGCTGCTCTTGAAGGATATAAAAAACTCTTGCATCTATTTATCTGTCAAGTTGTATAAATAGACCCTCTCCAGTGGGAGTTGGTTTTGAGCTGATCTCAGTCGAGGAACTCAGGCAGGTTCATTAAAGAGCTGGAGTAGCCATGTTCACCACGTGCAGTGAACTCATTAAGTTCACAGGCAGTCAGAGCCTACTGTTTGAGAGTGCTGTGTCCTTCTGAAGGAGCTTGTATCAAACTGTGAGACCTGACAGTCAGCTGACTCAGTGTTTGTTCCTTCTTTCTACAAAATCTCACAAAGGACACACTTATTAGCAACTTAAGCTTTTAAGATCAGATAGCTCATGGGTTTTTCTCCTAATAACAATGAAAGATTTTGAAATCGTGTTTGGTTTTGTTGAATTGGAGTCCACAGATCTACCCCTGCCTTATTTTGAGTATTGCTTTGGGCAGTAGAGTCAGGGATCTGTTTGGGCCATGAAGTTGTATCTTCTGTAATAGGAATTCAGTTTATTGCTGTAATGGATGCAAACTCATTACAAGTTCTAGGCCACAGGAGATACTTTCCTTTGCTGTGGAAGTCATCTCAACTGGACAATCTTCAGTGCAACTGGCCATGTCCTTCCATGTCAGTGACTGACAGATCTAATTCTGCTTTTGTAGCTGACAGCCTGTTAGTTAATGGAGTCCTGAATATTGTTACTCAGAGGCAACCTTCAGAGTATTAAAATGCATTATTCCTGTTCCTCACTTGATAATTATCAAACAAGGTGTTATATCTAATGAATTCAATGCTATTGTCAAATAAATACTGTGTGTAGATCATGACTTAAAAGAAATGGTAATATAAGTCACTTCATTATTGCTTTGCAGTGATGGAGAGAGATGGGTTTAGTTTGCTTGTTTAAATCCCATGTGATGGAAACCCAGAGTGAATGTCTTCTCTGAGGGAACAGCAAGCATTATGGGTGATATGATCAGATTAATAAGATCCTTAGTACATATATATTTCATATAAGTCTCAATTTTCTCCCTCCCTCATTTCTTCTTACATAGAAGCAGATGAAATGGAGAAGCAGCAGTATTGCCTTGGAAGTACCATAGTAGGTTTCCTTTTATAATTATCATTCTCGACATATTTATCCTTTCTTATGGAAGTGAAGATGCAGATATTTAAGAACCCTTCTTGCACAAAAAAGCCCAATTTCCGCTCAGTACTTAATTAGCACTTGTTTATGACACAGCATCTGATTTGATTTTCGAAACAAATTGCACAGTAAAGAGGCTGATATTTAAACTGTATAGTAACCACAGCTCCAGCTGTGACTCAAATCTTGTAAGCCTTCAGGGGTTGTGTTTAGGCTTAGAAAATAGGAACTCAGGCCTGTAATTAAATGTCCTCTGAAAATCAGCCCTGGTAGAGAGTGGAGAGGGTACCACTGAATTTTAAATTACTGACTTGTTCTCAAGAATCATTCTCTTGTTCTGGGCCTTGCTAGGGACTGCAGAAATCAAATGGATTAAAAATGGAAGAGTAGATTACTAAAGGAAAAAAAGTCAGGGGTTGCAGACAAAGAGATGAGCAAAGTAAGCTATTTTGGCCCCCCAGTTTATAGACATATGCAATATATATAATTTTAATACATGGCTAACGTATAGAAAACAAGTTCTGTGGACACCAGAAAGACTAGGGAGAGTTAAGATTTCATACACAATAAAATTGCATTTCAAAACTGTGAGTAAGGTGCTGATGGTTGTGGAATAAGCCATCTGGGATAATGGAAGGCTCATTTTTAAACCAAGGCCTCAATAATAAACATGAATGTCTTGGAAAAGGAAGTAGGCTAAGTTATATTACAAATTAGTCACTGACCTAAATCAAAATGTGAAATATTCACAAAATAGCATGATATAAATTAGCAGTTAGAGTGCTTTCAGAGTTACTTTTTGAGGAAAGCAATCACTGTTGATGCTATTGAAAAAGAGAGCAAAATTCCCCTAGCAGCCTGACTTCTAGTCAAGGAAAATGCTGGAGCAGATGCTATGAGAAAATACTGTGCTTATGAATGGTATTGAACCATGAGCATAAACGATGTGTGCTCATGAAAATACAAAAATGAGTAGGTCTTGCTGGGCAATTAATTGTATTGCTGGTGGAATTGCTTTGAATGGATCATAATCATGGAAGATTTTAGTGTTGATTTATAAATTAATACAGCTTCCAAACAAGACCGTGTTCTGGATCCTACATATTTTTAAGACTGGGGGAAAGAGGGGCAATTTTATTTTATTTTTTAAAATTGACAGTCCTCTTACAGACCTGTCTGCTGTCATTGGGATACTGCAATTCAGAATATTTTAACCAGATGTATTACTTTAATTGCCTCTCTCTGCTGAAGAATGCATTCCTAGGGGTCATTTACAGTGTGCCTTGGAAAACCACAGAAATTCAGATTGTAGGAGATTGGCTAAACTTTTACAACCAGTCATCAATCTGAGAAATTTTAATTAAATTATGCTTTTCTGTTGTGCTTATTTTGATGTAAATGGGGGTTCAATTGTGCAAATATCCCATTTTAATGGCATAAGCAGCAGTATGTGGGTAATGACACACATACCTTGTAAATGCTGGTAAAATTTGCTTCTCTTCTGTGTAGTCTCTCATTTCTTGTTAAATGAGAGCAGGTTTATCAAATGCAGAGGAGACATACCTCTGATGAATACAGTATTGAGGATGAGTAGTGGGTCTTAGTTTCTCCTATTTTTATGTTTCACTTGTCAGCATTGAAAAATAAATTGAGTTTACAGTAGCTGCTAATCTGCCAAAAGTCCTGATTGCTTTTATTACAATACTCAAGCAACTTTACTTTTGAGTCACAAAAAATTGTGTTGGTAAGAGTTGTCTAAATAGAAATGCATTGTTATCTTTACTACTGGAAACACTTCTGTTGAAGAGTAATCCTGTTGCTGGCAACAGATTTGTTAATACACTTACATATTTGCAGGACCAGGGTCTTCAAATTAAATGGTTCAAGTCAGTGTCTTTAAATCAATTATTCAGACTGCTCTGGAGTGATGGGCTACCACATGTTAAGCAGCTTGCTGGTCTGAAGAGCTTGACTGTTATCTTTTAATTTGTAGGTTAGGTGGCAGAACCACAAACCAATGAAGTAATTTTTCACAATTTATTGTGAATGCAATTTGATTCTAGCATCACAACAATTTGTTGTGTGAACTTGGGCACATCTGAGACTGGTATTCAGGTCTCTCTACTTGTGACACTGATTTCAAATGATTGTTTCTGCTTATGAGGACTTCTGATTTTTTTCCTGGATAGATACATATTGGGCTGTGCTACTTTGAAAAAAGAAACTGAAGCACTTGAGCCAGAAGTATATGTATTTCTGTAGTGTTCTTGCTAGATATACAGTACTTCATATAGTTTCTTCCATTTCCAAAGCACATAGAAATGTCAAGGGCTCCACTCAGCAAACCTGTGAGGTGGGTTAAATGAGTGTTGTCCCCATTTTACAGTCATAGAGAGACTAACCACCCATGAAGTTAATGCTGAAGGAGGCTTAGGTCTTGGAGGATGATGCTTCTAGCTGTGGGAGAAGTCTCCTAAAACAGAGTTTGTTAATGTGTTAAGCATTGCAAGTGCAAACGCAGCAGGTGAATGCAGTAACCAGACATACTTGACTTTAATTTATCAGCACAATGGTGGTTATTAAAATTCATGTTCAACTGAGATCATTGGCTAGGACACCAGGGCATAATCTTACTACTACTTTGGAAGATTTAGGAGGATTTAAATTCAAACTGGAGAGAAGCAAAAATAACAAGTGCTTAAAGTATACTGCAAAATCCTGAGTGTGTACTTCTCTTTAGAGGCAAGATTTTAGTCCGTTCTAGTTCTTATTTTATTTTCAAATTCCAAGGCTGCCCACCATAGGTGTGAAGGTTTGTCATTCGGCCATAACACTTTTTTTCTCTCCAACAAATTGTATTTTTTGGTGTTACAAGTACCAAAGTGGATGCAGTTTGTACAAACTAAATGTTGTGTTGACTCAAGAACAAGTGAGAGTAAGCTTATCTTCAGTAGAGCCATTCTGAAATGAGTAAGCTTTTTCCAGCCTTCCAGGAGGAGTGAGTGGTAGGAGCACACATCTGATTTGGAGGGGAGATACTGTGAGTTAAGAAAGGGATTGTGAATTTGTTTCAAGAAGTAAGAAAAATCTCTGGACTTGGTGTTTGTGGATGTTCTATCTGGTCCTGTTGCTTAGGCATGATTTTAATTTCTAAGCATCTCCTGTTTTGGGGGGAGGGGAGGGGGAGCACTTGAATCCACTTGAATGAGGGAGTATCTTTGAACTACAAATAAATGTCATGTCAGACAGTGTTTTGGGGTTTGTTGCATTCTTTTTCCTAGCTGAAAGTTATGCTATATATGTTTTGTGTTTCTAGAGCAATTTGGTGTCTTGCCTTTTCTTCAATCCAATAAAGCATGAAAACAGTAAATGGGGGGGAGATTATATTTGTCTGTTGATTTGACACAAAAATTATGGCTGTGTGTAAGTATAATAACCTGTTACCCTGGTATTAAGGCTACACTTCTTCAGGAATTTTCTGTCATCTCTTCATGTTGTCCAGTGTCTGGTCTTGATCATGTTGAGGATGGTAACTGTGAAAACATTCATAGCTTGACTACTGCTGTTTTGACACCATTTGCTTTTTATGTAGCGTCAAAAGCATTAACGACCATTGGTCTTTGCTGTTGCACCCACCACAGAGGCTGTGCTTATCCAAGTGCATTTTTGTGGAAATTAAAAGAAATACCTATATATATATACTGGACTGAAATGTAAAATGGTGAAAAACATAAAAATGGTGGCTTCATTAAAAAAGTGTTCTTGAAGCAGCTGATATCAGAGCAGTAAATGAGAACTAATCTGGGGACTAAACCTTCATATGGTGCTTAAAAAATCTGCATTGTTTAAAGTGCTCCAGAATTTAGACTTAGGTTAGCTAGGTCCCAGTGTAAAAGGAGGTCTCTCTTTATGTCTATTCTCTCCTAGCCCCGAATACACATGCCAAAAGATGGATTTCAACTTATATCTTCTGGATACCAAGCATGGCTAAAGCAGGTTGGACTGTATTATTGTTATTCATCTCATGTGAGGGACCGTGTTAGACACCTGTGCTTGTCTCATTAGTGAAGTACATAAATGAGGGTGTAATGAAGTTACAGTGCCATGTTAGCTGATAAACCTCATAGCCATCACTGTTTTGTGTTTATGCATGCTGTGTTTGTATAACATTTTCTCACCAGTCTGATGAATGTGCACTTCCTGTAAATAAAAGTTCAAAATGCAGTCACCTGGAAGCGAAGAGGGTCAGAGTCTGAAAACAGATCTACAACAACAGCTTGAATTACAGAATTAAAATGGGCCTTCAAACACAAAGCTGCATGGTGGTGGTGCTGGTAATAATGGGGAGGCCACTGGGTTAAAACTCAAGAGAATTGCATCTAGCATCTAATTCAGATCTGCCTGGGTGAATCAAGTATGGACACTTACTCACATCACATAACAATTGTGCAGTTTGACACAGTCTGACACTGTGGGGAGTCCCCACTCGGAAGTGGCCTAGTGCTATATTACTCTGGCTATTATTAAAGGCCAGGCTTTAGATGTCTCAGCAGTCTGCCTCTAGCAATTGCTGTCAGCTTTTCACTTTTGTGAGTGAAAAATCCCCCTTCAGAAAAAATAGCTTAATTTATAAATGGCCTGTACAGATCTGTTCTCTGATGAACATATATGATGAATCCTGTGTCCTTGAGAATACATGGCTTAAAGTTGCTGTTTCTATAGAAAGCCAGAATGTGTTGTTATGGCAACAAAAACTGAAATATGAAAACAGCACAGATAAGCTGCATCCTGTTGTCATGGCAACTGCAGTTGTGAAATGACAAAACGTGGTGGTGTAGGGATCTTCAAGGTGGTACTGTGAGCCCAACATAAACAAAGAGCCAACTCACTTGAGCAGAGTGTGAGAATGAAAAGCTGCACCAGCAAATCCCCTTAAAATATGAGAGTTTCACTGAAGGTGCTAACAGGATGGTTTTGATAGTCTCCAGTCTTGTGTCAGTATCTTAGAAGCAGTAAGTAGTAGTGTGCTTGTGCAAGCTGCTTACTGCTGTCAGTTTACTGACAGAGCTTCAACACCAATTAGAAGATGGGCACCAAATCTTATATTTGCAAGCCATTTCTTTGAATGAGTGATGTGCTGCAAGGGTGAAGTGTGCTTTGGAGCTTCTCTCCGAGAGACCATTTCTCTCTCTCTCCTCAAGTCCACTCCAGTGAAGGTCAGTTGGGACATTGAAGCTTCTGTTTTCTTGATTTAAACTTTGCTGAGCCGGAGGCAAGGTGTCTCAGAGGAATCTCAACTCTGCAATTATTGTCTCACAGAGCTCAAGTTTGTTGACCTATGGGGCATGGCATCAGTTTCTGTTTCTTATGTGGATTGGGAGAACAATAGGAAGAGGGTTGTGTGGCTGTTCTGTTTTCCTTTTACTTCTGAGGCCAACAGAGCAGCTTTATATTACCAGTGCCGTGATGCAGGTTGGATATATGCTTTTTGGACTCTGAAAAATACCAAGGGGGTAAAGTGCACAGTAAAATTTCCAAGGAGGCTTTACACTAGGCAACCTCAAATAATAGAAGAATTTGCACTTTTTGAAAAAGATATTTTTTGTAAGCATGCTTTCCCTTTGATTTTTAATTTATTGATATTCGTTCTAAAGTCTATCTCAATCTTCTTACTCCTTGATCCAAGGAAAAGTTATAAACCTGTGCTTGTCATCAGCAGATACTGTCGTGGAAATAGCTTTGCTATTCCAATTTTGTGCTGTGATTTCACCACAGGAAGTAGAAGGGTAAGGCAGTTGATACAAAGGCTGGGAAGAGCTTTCATGAGAAGCAGAGAGGTTAAATTTTTTTGAGGTGAGTTTGGTTTCGTATAGGATATCTATCAAAAGTACTACCTGTAGGATTCCTTAAAACCATGTATTGAAAAGAAAGCCACTTTTGATGTATGTAAAAGCATAATCTACATTTGCATCCAGATGGAATGGGGGCTGTGCATCAGGTTTATTCTCCTGTTGTCTGTATTTTTAACCAGATCCTAACTTAATGATTTTTTTTTCCTCAGCGGGGCTGAGTATTGATCTGGTGTCTGACTTACACAGGATGTGAGAAGTATCCCAGTAACATATTGTATTAATGTGGACTAGAAGCAGTTTATATTACAGATGAGGTGGAGGAAGATGGAGTTCTGCAAGACTGGACACACACTATAAATATCCATAAAAGTGACAATTTTATCTAAAACCAGTGCTGGCTGCATTTGCATATTTTCAGCCTTCTTAAACTGATGATAATAGTTGAACACTACCTGAGCATGGGTTGCCCACACTGATGTCATTACCCTCTGCCCTTTAATGGCAGGTTTTATATTTAATGTTGCTGTGCTGTAATGGAGAGTTGTGTTGTGTTTTTATGTGGGCTAGAGGAATACAATACCAATGGCCAGAAATACATGTTACTTTTGGACTGGCATTTTAAGTAACCTGCATTGTTCTCTTTACTCTAGCTCTTTCCTGTTTAGGTGTTTCTTTTTGTAGAAAATGCAGTTGTTTTATTTAGCCTTGATCTTTGTTTAAGCTTTTGACTTGCTAGCAGTCTGTAACATCCCATCACCTAGATGCTGCCCCTTTGGAGGCAAGCCACAATTGACTTCCGAAGGGAAACAGGGAGGGAGTGTTTCTGTATAAATACAGTCAATAGACATGACATTTTAATTCCTATATTATATGGGCACTTTCTATAATTTAAGCCAAACTATGAAACTGGGCAAGTTAAGCTAATTAGGTAAAACACTTAAAAAAGCTTATTTTGATTACATAAACAGGGAAGTAAAAGTATCATTTTTAGGTGGCTTCTGAAACATGGTAATTCAGAGTTAAAGCTAATGCCTCCCTTTTTCATAGCATTGTGAGCAAGTATGCATCACGTAGGATATGTAATGTAATGCACTCATCTGAGCCTTTCTGCCTCCCACTGTCTTTTTGTAGTAGAATTTTTAAAGCCAAGTTATAAACCTGTAAATGTGTTTTATGCTGGAAATTCTTGGTGATACCTTAACTAGATTGGTACCAGCAAAGGCCAGTATAATCAAAACAAGGCACTTCAGATATTAATGGTCTGCACTTCAGTCAAGTCAGCTGGAAAAGAGAGCGTAAAAACCAGGACTGTGGTGAAACCAAGATTCTTCTGCTAAAATTGCACTTTGCTGAGAGAAAAATGAAATTATTCTGGATATATTTTGGTTTTGTAATTTTGTCATTTAGCATCCTTTTCTTAACTTCTAAAACATCTATTTTCAGTGGATCCATATGCTTTTTAAAATTCAGATACTAACTCCTTGGGTGGAAAGTTGAAATAAGATTTCTTTCTGCAGTTCATTTATTAATACTTGGCACTCATATAGTACATTATGTCCTCAAAGCGCTCTGCAGGCATATCACTTATCCTTGAAACACTTTTGTGTGGTAGGTGCATAACAATAACTCAGAGATTTTATGGAATTAAATAAAGCTAGAGATGAGGGAAAAACCTAATGAAACTTCTGTTTCATATCTCCACCAATGTACGTTTTTTCTCTGCAGTTTGTGTCATGAAAATAGAGAGAAGTTCTAGAAATGTTCCAAGATGAAGGGGTTTCAACACATTCCTTAGTATGCTGTGTTACTCTGCCCAAACTCATGAGGAATTGTTATTGATCAGGCTTTAGACACAGAATTATAGAATCATTAAGTTTGGAAGATATTTCTAAGATCAGACATAACGGAGCTTAGTGGCAATTGTGTTTTCTTGCTTACCAAAGAGCCAAGTCCACTTGGTCTTGTAAAATCTCCATTTTAAGCCTTCACATAGTTTCATCTTTAGACCTTGGTGAGATTGCTCTTACTAAGTTTGGTGTTGTTTAAAGAAGCACACACAAGCCCCTGCAAGTTTTACTCCTTAAAGCAGGGTATGGCACCTAAATCTTAAATCTCTGCAGCTGCGTGGCTTTAGATTTATCAGCTTCATGCATTGAAGAGCTATAAATAATTATGAAAACATTAGTATTGTCGAGTTCAGATGTGATCCATATAAGTTTCCTCAAACACTTGGCAAATGAGGATCTTGTACACCTTATAAATGGCAGCTGGCCCCTTGCTGGGGCATGTAATTTCTGTTGACTTGAAATCACAGAGGTTGAACTCCAGTAACCACTCTTGGGGAAAACATTTCTTCACAAACATTTACCTAAAAGCTGTGATTTGATTCTCCCAGATCCCACTCAGGTAAGTTATTATTTGGATAATCTGAATACGTAAATCCTTTTCCATGTGTCTTATCTTTGATATTTAGAAGTAGTTAGTGAACTGGAATATCTTGTAAAAAGTTACTGTGAGCTAGGGAGTTACCAGAAGGTTAGAGAAGAGTTTGCATAATGCGTACGTTAAGGAAAATTTACTGAGCAATTACACGCAAAGTGGGTGGCTGAAGGAAAAAGAACCCTTTACAGCAGTTGGAGTTCTGTGTGCACAGCAAAGCTGGCAGAATGTGGTAACACCCTGAGGGTGAAGGGGAAAACTGCTGCATTGAAGTCAGTGATCTGTACCAGGCTAAGAAGTCCAGTATTACCTAAGTTTGGAGTCTAGGAAGAGTGTTATAATTGAATCTAGTAGCATGTTTCAGCTGCTGATTTGTGAGACCTAATTGTTTGGAAGTCAGACCCTGGTTGTGCCAGAAAAATATGCTCAGCTTTCCCAAAGTGAAATGTTGGTTTGCTTGATTCATGAAAAATGATCCAAGGGTCTTTAATGAGATAGCTCAGCTTTTGTTATGGCAAAGCAGGAGCACAAGCCACTTTGAATCATACCCATACATGCTTGTGGATATGTGACCAAGGTGTCTGAACACAGTAGAAGGTGAGGAATTGTGCAAAGCACTGGTTGTTACAGCAGCCACATCTGGCCCTTCACCATTTGGTGCAATATGTGCAGTTAGAACTGTTGGTGGGCTGGTTGAGCCCTGTGAGATCCTTCCCATGGTCACACTCCAAGGATTACTACAGTTGTCTCTTTATTTTTATAAATTAATTTTCTTACTGTGGAAAGACTGTCAAGAAAAACTGCCAGTGATAAAGTCAGAATTACCTAGTTATAAGTGTGGCAAACTGGTCTGGAATGCAAGGAGGTGCAAATTTTAACTGTATGGCTTTTGACTGTTGTTTTTTTTGTCTTAATTAAGACAGCTTTTAATGTTTTTCTTATTTTCAAGTGAAAACAGGCAAAAAACTTTCTCCAAAAGTTATAAAAGTATTAATTTGCTCTGAGACATGCTAGTCTCTTTGGTAAGTTCATAATTGGGCAGAATTTTTTTTAAATGCATATTCTTGTCTCTCAGGTATATAACTACTTCATAACTGGTAAATCTGTATTCATATGTTAGGGTTTTTAAAGGCATATTATTTACACAATTCACTTGAATGGCTCCTCTGAAAGCTGTGTGGCTCTCTCATGTAATTATGTATTTAGTATGCCTTGCATCCATTGTTGGGATAGGGGAAAAGAAAAAAAACAACTAAGCCCCACAAAATCTACTAAAATAAATAATAAAAGAATATTCTCATTCTGTTTTGGTAGCTTTTTTAGAAGTTGTATTATATACTTTTTTTTTCAGATAAGAAGAGCTACCAAAGCTAAAAAATGAAATATGCATGGCAGGTTTTTTAATTGCGAAAGTATACAAGATGCACTGGGAGTATTTTTTTTAATACTTATATATAAAACACCTCTCAGAACAGTAGAGGGAAAAATAAGAGATACCATTTCATTTTTATGTGTATGTGAGAGGTTAAAAGAATGAAAAGTGGACCAGGGAAAGGATCCAAAATAATTTTTCATCCAGAAGTAAATTTCTGGCATTGTTATTAAGTTTCATGAGACCAACATTTGTAATGTAAATAGCAGCTGCCTTATCTGATATGTTTCATGCAATGTGTTGCATTCTGTGGTGACAGGAATAGTGCAGACTGAACACAATGTGAAAGTGATGTATGCTATATTTTTGGCATTGGCTTAGTTAAGTATGTGGCCAAAAAAGTATAAGAGGAACAGAGTGAGATTGAAAGGTATTAAAGTTTGTTCTCCCATTTTTTGTAGTGTATGATAAAAATAATTCTGAATATTAGGAATCCTAGTAAGATCTGAGCGTGTGTTTGATAAAGGATTAAAATTCCTTAGGCACGTTTCCTGAGAATTAGGTTTTATAGAGCATACAGGAAACAGTAGTGTGAAAGAGACTTTCAGGGAGAATTGTTCTTGCCAGCCATCCCGTATTTGCTTTCTGAAGTGGTGATCTGTCTCCTCATATCAAGCTCACATCTGGTTTATATATTTCTAATACCCTTCAGAGCATCCCGTATGTTTTATCTGCTCCAGTTTGGCTGGTAGAATTTCTAGGGCCTCGTTTCCCCTCGTGTCTTGGTTTTTGTAAGAGTTAGAAATTGTGATTGGTTTATTTTTAGAGTTCACCTGCGTAAGGTGCTGAATTCTGTACTGGAAACAATTCTGAACTAGGGAAGGACTGCAATAGATATGGTTAGCATCTGAAATTAATTTTATGTACAGTACACCAAACACCAGCCCTTGGGGAGAAAACTTGGTTTCCTCTTTGGCTTTGTCACTAATTTGTGAAGATGTACAAAAAGTTATTAGGCTGCCTGTAAATCAAAGTTGTTTCAAGTGCACAGGTTATCATAAAGTTCAGTACAGGGTTCTTACAGGGGTAGTAGGTAATACCCCACTATTTTAAAATGTGCCACAATTAGAGACAGTAATTCTATACTACTGTCTAATTAATTTCTCTGAAGTGACTATGAAGAAAATATCCTTCAACTACTGTTTGATTTTCTTTTGGTCATTCTTGTTTTACAGTGAGCTCAGTATAGTCAGTTTATGCTTTCATACCTGTGCATTGTAGTTGTGAACTGTAGTAGTTCAAGAGCTTTATTTTTCCCTGTGTAGAGCCACTTAGTTTTACAGGACAAGGTGATATATTTCTGACCTGTAACACAATTTACTAAAACTGTGTTAGTTACCACTAGTATATTGTATTTGCTGAAGGACTAGAAGAGAACAAATTTGATAAGAAAAACCCAGTCTGAAATGGTAATGTATAATCTTGTAATGCAGTAGCAAATAAAGTAAATAACCAATTTTTAGCACTGGCAAAAATTTAGCCATTGAGTGTGTATTGAAATTCGTCTTTAGGACATCAGATAATTGGAAGAGAGGGTAGACTATTAGAGGCAGAACATCTGATGTAGTCAAAAAATGTTCTTGCAATATAATTACAAGAATAATTGAATAGGTTAAAATACATCTTCCCTTCAGCTAATGGTTACTGTCCACTCAGCTCGGGCAGAGGCTGTCAATGCTTCTAGCCTATTTTAATTCAAAGTAAGGCAAACCCATTTTAATCACCAGTGGAGCAGCTGGAACCAGCCTCTGTCAGAAGGAGGATGCTGGTCTTGTTTGAAACTGTACTCCCTGTGTTTGTTTAGTGGGAAAATACATTTCAGAGTTCAGGGAGTGGGATTTTAAAATCAATTGGAAAAAGAAATTGGGTTTTTCATCAAATAATTCCCTGTTTTATGCCACTCAATGTGTATTAAAGATGCTTTGCTTTTCTAAATAAAAAGCTTTGCGTCTCTGGATCTGAAAGTTGTGCAGACATCGAAGTATTAATGCAGTTGGGAGTTAGGAAAGTAAAGAGATTCTGCATCCTGGCCCAGTACTTAGCAAGCAATACCAGCATTCCCATTTGGCTCTGGTCCAAGCACTGTGCTTCTGTATCTTTGTTTTGATGAATCGATGTAGATTGACTTGAGTTCAGGGGAGGATTTTTTCAGTCAGCTTTCAAGTCATGAACATTGAGGCCAGTCCCTTGTTTGTGGAGCTGACAGTACAAAAGTGAGTGTTTGACACGTGGCTTGCTCAGTGCATGGGGATAGAGGCTGTTGAGATTTTTCAGAGATCAGGCTCTAAATGAAGTTGTTCTGGTGGGTCACTCATCTGATTTACACACAAGCTGTTTCTATTGAAGCACCTGGGGCCTTTTGTTCAGGCCTGTGAGTAAGCCTCTTTCAGTCACCAACAGTAATTTAGTGTCTCTGCTTCCTTCAATAGGTAAAAGGCAAGTACGAGAATGACATTTCCTTCCACACTGTGCAACTTCACGCCTATGTTTTTGAGATAGGTAACAGAACTGTGCCACTAATGTAGATTTTGTTATATACTGGAACAGATTCAGAAATCATCTAAGGTATTGGTAGTTTTTTACTTTGTACTTCCTAACTCTGGAACAATACTAAATGGCAGGAGTGCATGGGTGAGGAATGATATCCTCTGCTGGACAGAGAGCTCTGCAGAATAGCCCTTCAGTGTTTTCCTTTGTTATTGTGGCAATTTTAGAGGAAGACATTTCATTGCCCTGTAAGTTCCCTGGCACAATAGACTGCCCTACCTGCAGATTGTAATGACTCTGACTTGAGCTGTAATCTCACGTAAACCTTGAGTCAATTTAAGCTTGCCTTTCCACTGACAGAGTGCTCCTGATTTTTCCTGTCTCTGTACCTTTCCATGCTTGAGTCAGTACAAATATTTAAAGTAACTTCTTTTTTTATATTGTCAGTCAGTTTTAATGGCAATCAGTTCTTTGAGTTCATTATCACAGTACAAAAACTTGAGGCAGCCCAAGGGATGGGAAAGCTTGAGAATATGGAATAAACGATAGCTGCCTCTCCTCTGTCATTGTATGAAAAAAAAATCATCCCATTTATTCTGTATTATGTTATGAATCCTGGGATGGATAATAGTAAGCAGTTGATCCTCACCTAGTGAATTTGCTCTGCATCATTAGAGGAACCATGTAGTGAATCTCCTGTTACTGTGATGTTCTTGGAGACTAATAAATAAATAAATAAAATTGGTGAAATGCTTAACCATGGATGTCCATTTCATGTATTAATTTTTTTTTAAAGGTATTGTCACAACAGTTTTCAGTAGCTGTAGTGATACATATTACATTGCAAAGATAAGATTGCTGGCATTTGGAAGGTTTTTTATGTGTGGGAGTGTTTGGGAGGTTAGAATGGTGGACAAGGAAGTATGGCTCACTTTTGTAGCTTGTTACAATACTACGGCTGTAATTTGTAATTTTTTTGGATTCAGGAGGGGCATTACATACAAGTAGTTCATGTGATATGTAGTACTATGATGTACTCAAATTCTTGAGTTTCATTATCTTTGTAAAGGGAAGAGTTGTTTGGTTGGTTTTTTTTAAATGAAAATGCAGTGAGGAATGTATTTTAAGGTATCATAAACTTCTATTGAGAATGTTTCTATAGGTTATATTCCCCAGCAGTCCTTAAATACTATTTCTGGAACAGCAGTGTAAATTGCAACAAAGTACAGCAAAGAATGTGGTGACAGACAAGGTTAATCCCTGTGTCTGTCTGCACAGGACCAGATTATGGATGTTGGTGATCACCTTTCTGCTCATTCAAAGATGGGTTATGTTGCTCTTACAGACTCATTTAGTGCAAGATTGCGCAAGGTTCTCTAGCCCTCTCAAGAGCAGGAAGAAACGGAGGCTCAGAAGGCAGCTGTCATTTCATACCCATTCCAGCTGCCCTTTCCACTCAAATTTCCTCCCATCCCCTCCCCCTCTATTAAAAAAAAAAAAAAGTGGGGGCAGGATTGCAAAAAAGAAGCATATGAGGGTTTAAAATCTCCAGCAGCTAATCTATCACATCCTTCGGTTTTCATGGCTATCTGCCAATTTAAAATACACTTGTTTTTTCCTGCCTTGCCAGTAATTAGACAAATGCAGTACTGCTTATGGCATCAAAAACTCTGTGTCTGGTAAAAGCAATTGCTATCATAATGCATCCCTAAATTTAATAGTAGTGGTGTAAAATGAATAAGCAGCTCTCTATTTCAAGGGATAATGGCTTTAACTATCAAAATGGCTAGTATTTTCCTTGATTGGCTGCTTTGGCTCCTTTTTTGAATTTCTGTTTGTAGGAACTGAATCAATTTCTTATAAAAATTGTATTTTATTTAACAAACAACAAGGCAAGCAGAAACATGAGACTCTTATAAAAGTGTCACAAACTTTCTATTCACCTTGGATCATAGGTTTTTCCTTTTATGCTATTTACAGACAAAACACAAATTTTTTTTTTCCCTGCAAGTATTACACTTAAAGTTGCCATTTACTTTTCTGCTTTCCTTGCACAATTGCTTGCCTTGTGTTCTGCCTGGAGCATTGCTGTGGATAGAGAATAGGTCTGATTAATTGGAAATAAACTTTCTATTACTGGGAAAACTCAACACATTGTTGTGGAATATTAATCAAAATTTACTTTCTTGATCCATAGTGCCTTTTTCTTTTGCTACTATGCCATCTGTAAAGCTTCTCTCAAGGAAAAAGATGCTTCAGCAGTCAGTGCTCTCTTAAAGGGCAGTTGTGTTGATGCCATTTGGCTAAGCCTTAAAAGTTCCTGTAATCTGTGCCATCCTGTCTCATACAGTCCCATCTCATAGTTGTCCTTTCTCTGCAGTGCTCTATGCCCAGATCTCTGTGGCTGGGCTGCTCCAGCCTGGCGGACAGCATGCCCTCGCTGCGATGCCTGTATAACCCAGGGACTGGCGCACTCCCAGCTTTCCAGGTACTTTCTGTCTCTCCCCACTCCTTTTCTCTCCATCTGTGTGCGTGTGCATCTCCTTTACTTGCCTGCTTGACCTCTATTTATTCTGGTTCATACTCTATGCCTCTCCTCTGTCATTCTGATCTCTGGTATTTTAACCCATCTTGTGTAGATTCAGGGCAGCTGGGGCATTTCCATTTACCTTGATACAATTATTTTATCTAAGTTGGCTTGATACCATCATCTTTTTCATTGGTTTTAAATTGTGTCAAAAAGATACCACTTAATTATATCTGGCAAACAGTATCCATCACACCATCTCCAATCTGGCTGTTCTGTCTGGCTACTTGCGATTCCCCTCCTATCTAAATATTCTGTGTGCCACTAAAAGGACTGAGAGGGTGAGTTCATTGTCATGATGATAATTGATGCCAGAAATTCTTTACTTCAGCTTTGTTAGCAGGAGTCTGGACATTTTGACTACAGAAAATTATTATCCAAGTAAGCTATCAGTCAAAAGGCAGATAAAGGAAAACCTTTTTTTCCCTTTGATCTCTGAGTTTGTTAGATTCAGGCTTTTCTCTGTCATGAGTCAGTTTTCTGCCAAACCAGTTTGTTCAGACCCTTTGGGTGACAGTGAATCTTAAAAAATGCAGACATTCTCCCATGGGTAGAGAGTAAGACAGGTGCTGGGTGAGCATCAAGAAACCTAGACAAGGATCTCATGATCATTGCAAGCATTTTTGATGGCATGTGGACATAACAGCAGAGATTGGGCTCCAGAGATATTATATTCACATTGGAAACTCTGAGGTATTTTATAAACTGCAGTGGCTGAGGGCTTTATGAGTATCTCTGCAGAGAACATGTTTTTTTGAGCTTATTGTAGCATGAACATTTACTTTGAGGTTTATGCTGCTAGATTATGCTACTGCTGGCCTAACCTGTGGCAGAGAGTTTTATTTACCAGCGTCTTTCAAAACCAGAGAAAAAGAAAAGGCCAGAATCTTACTGAAATTTTCACTTGTTTTGGGGTAAGTTCATTATGCGCCTTAAAGGAAAGCATGCAAAGATTATTTTACATTTTACTTCTTGCTCCCAGAGTTAGGATAGTGCTGTGGAAATAATCCTCTTAGTCCCAGAGGAGGTTTAAGTGTCTTGCAGCTTTTTGGTGCAACTCTTTTTGCTGACACAGCAGTAGCATTGATGGACTCTGGAAGGTGTCCTGCCAGGCCTCCTTTGCTGATCCAAGCTTTTAGTGGGGCTTTCTGTGGGGGAGGGGGAAACACGACTTTTTATTCGTCTAAGAGGACTCTAGAGACAACAGGCAGAGTTTAGACTCCTAATCCTGATTTGCATAATTTGACTAAATCATATGGGCCTAATTTTTGAGCTTTTGGCTATTGAAGGAATCTCAAATCTTTTAAGCTTAGCCATATATGGAAAGTAATTTATAAACTCAAATTGAGACTTCTTCCTTTCTACTTGAATTATTTTTGATTACTTAAAATAGGCATATATTACAAAGGGAAAGATTAATTTATTTAAGCTTAAGGTGTCCTTACTGATGGTACCTATGAACAATAACTGTTCTGCTAATGCAGTGCATTGATATTTGGGGTCAAATGAGTCAGCTGCACAGTGATTCATTGTGCTGGGATATTGGTAGGACTGACATTTGCATTTCTGAAGATTTTGAGAGACATTTCCATGTGTACTTAGTGACTATGGGAATTGGGGAAGTATGTCCTACTTGCCATCTGAAATGGTAAACTGGTACTCTTCATTGAACTCTGACTGTTGTGTTAAGGAGCACATTTACTGCCAGTTGAAGGAGAAACCACATTGCCAGCAACAGCTTCTGCAGCACTGAGTCATCCACATTTCAGTCCATTTTTTTCAATGGACTCTGATTGATCCTCATTAGCTTGCATGGTTTGAGGAAAACTCCCCTCTGAGGCATGGCTTCTGCATTTTCTAGTGCAGAATGGAGTGGTTTGGAGCCTGCTTGAAGCAGTGATGTTGCAGTATTTCATCATTCTTTAATGCTCTTTTTTTTGGTATCAAATCTTCAGGAAAGCATTAAAGACTTTCTTGTAGCCCAGTGAATTTTCTCATATTAAGTTACTTTCTTAATTCCGTAGCAAGCTTGAAGTAACTGGAGAAGCATATCAATGTTCTTTGCTTGTGGCAAAAGAGAAGATGCCATCTGGAAGGCTACTTAGTCACTGCTGAATTTGTCTAGTTATTTACATGCCTGCCTTCAGATGCTTAGACAGAAATGTGGAAAGATGCTCTTCTTGAATAGCTCAGTAAAAGTCTTGCTGCCTCCTCATGGGGAGCATTGGCAGGTAGTTGATTTAGAGATAATTCTGTTAATATGTCAAGTAACTTCATTTTTCTTCTTTGTGTTTTTATTATTGGAGACAGGTGAAAACAGGATCTTCTGGTTCCTCAGCCCTGTTTTTAGGCAATCATCCTGCAGTGGGAAAGGCTTTAAGGCTAAACCCATGAATAGGGGAATAAGGAGCTATGAAACAGTTCTTTTTTACATCTTTTATCTCAAAGGACTTTGCAACTGATAGCCTACTGTGTAACTGAATTTCATAGCAATCATGGTGGAAGATGGCAGCAGATTGGAGCATGAACTCCTCTAAGGCACTGTGGGAAGTGGTCAAGTCAAAGAGGGTATTTTAACAAGAGAAAAAGGCCAGCTATTCAATTTTCAGTGAGTTGGATGCCAGATTTTATGGTACTGTTAATCTTCAAAGCAACTGAAAATTACGTTGCATGTAGATTCTCCTAATAATAAAAAATAAATTATGCAGAATATGCTCTTTTTTTCTTAGAAATTTGTGCTTTGGAAGTTTCCAGATGTGCCAACAGGTGTCTGTTTTCATGACATTTTCCATGTAAAGATAATTACCTGTTAAAATATTTTTCCATGCATGCTCACAAGGCTCTATTTATGTTGCTTTTCATAGTTGAAGCTCTTTGAAAATTCAAATTTACAATTACATCCATCAAGTATGCCAAGGGAATGATTGTATTAATCCTTCCAGGTTTGCAGAAGACCAAAGTATTTTCTTGAATTAATTTCTGTAGGCTATTGTATAAATGAAGAGGCTTGAAGAGGAATTTGAAAGTCTTGCCAAAGACTTTATGTATCACCAGAATAGCAGAAAGCAGTCCACCTCTTCCTTTACACCTAATTCACAGCCAACACAAATACCAGCTCCTGTTTAGATTGTAAACTTCCTGGGACAAGAGTCATGCTTTTACTACCTTTGTCTGGAGCCTAGACACAGGTGGAAAAGAAGAGAGTTGTCTTGTCAGCTTTATTTTGCCAAATCTGAAACTTTTATTTCTGTAACAGGCTCTAGTAGTCAAAGGGGAGGATTAACTTTTGTGGTGGAGGTAGCAACATCTTGTTGAATACAGAAATGTCTCTACAAAATGTCAGAAATTTGCATTTTGTTTTACCTGAAGATCTTGGCCATAAAGAACTATACCTCAGTGTTTGTCAGGTGAAGGGGATGAGCTTCTGCTTGGCTTTGCAGAAGTAAGATGCATGTGAGACTTCCTCAGTCTGGTCTAAAAGCTCTGTCCTGGGCAAGACAGCATGGGTGTACTGTGCTAGGCAAATTGGAGTGCCCTTGAGCTGTGCAGTATGAATGTGACCTCTGTGGACTGAGATTACTTTTGCAGAAAGGTGAACATGCAAAAGATGTTAAAGGTATGCAGTGATGGAAGTCTTGTCCCTGTGAGACAGGCATGAACTTATTCTTCAAATTACTTTTACTTTTTTTCCCCTAATGTTTATATTTTTGTGTTACAAAGCAGAATATTTGTCAAAGAAGCATTGTCAGTGTATTGGTAGAAACAGTTGTGTCTCTAAATTTCCTTCAGCCTGTTCATGCACTTCAGTGTTAGAAGTTGACGTTTTATTGCTGGAAATACAGTGTAAATGTGAGCAGTAGTACATCATTTCTGGTTGTACAGGAGGTTAGAGCTAGAGTCTTGGGGTGGGCAAACTGCATGCTCAGAAATGTGTTTGTGAGAAATACATTTGAAGGAAATTGTTTGGCTTTGGAGTCAGTGTTTGCTGGTGTGCCTAGTTCTGTCTCTAATTGGGAAAGATATGGGGTGTCCAGTCACAGACTCCATCAGCATGGAGACACTAAGCCTGCTTTGTATTCACCCCTCTCGCTCTGCCGGTGAAGCCTGCCCGGGGGCTGTTTACAGTGCACCTCTAAAGCAGAATCCTAATTTTGGTGACTAATAGCCAGAGCATGTGGCTCCAGCACCCCCCTGGCTGGCAGCAGGCTCTGCCCTGGTTGTGAATGTAGTTAGGTGGCCCCCAACTGTTTACAAGACAGCAGAGGTGAGATCTTTGATTGACAAGTCAGAAATGCATTAGATCATTCCTCTGCCAGTCTCTGGTTCATGCTGTTAAAAATGTCAGCCTCTCCAAGTTTGAATGGCAGCCTGAGGGCCTCAGAAGCTTTTTGTTTTCTGAGATGGAAACACAAATTGGATGTGTGCCTGAGCGCTTCATCCTGGGCTGTAATTTCATCTTTTAGCTAAGAACCACAAGGTACATGAGCAAAGCACCCTGTAAACAATAATACTGGGGAAAAAAATAAACAAGGTCGTGTTTCTGGTACGTTGATCCACTGGTGTCCTGACCTCTATCACGTTGAACATCTCCACTCTGATTGCTGTTCCCTTTGGCATTACAATGAGAGGAGATAGACTGACACAGGAGGCAAAGATTTAAAGTTGCAGTGCTGTTGCACATTCCTTGTATTGGCTATGAAATATTGAACTGCCACAATGTGACACCTGTTTTTTTCAGCAAAGTTTCTTGTTGGAGGTGTTCAGCAGCAGTCTTTTCTGTTTTTCCTCATTTTACCACCTGGCAGGAGCAATTATAAAGGCACGAGAGACAATAAAAGAAGGAGCAGAAATGAAGCCAAGTCGCATTTTTGTGTTTGTCTCCAGTCCCATTTGTAGCTCAGACTTTTGGGAGCTTCACTGTAGGAAGACCACGGTGGTTAGCCTAGCTGGAGATATCTTAAATAAAGTGCCCAGTGACTACAGAAGAGCTTTCTTAAACATATTTAGGACTTATCCCTCTTTAAATCTGGTGATGTCTGACTGGTGGTGTCAGCTGTGCAGAGGCTGGGTGATGCTGGGGAGCCCACCAAACTCAGGCAGTTGCCCAGGGTATGCTGCAAGATCTTAGCTCATGGGTAGTAGCAACAGCAAGAGATATTTTCCTCGTTTCAGGTGGCAAAGAACTGAAGGGGACTAGAAAGAAATCTTTCTTTGTGGATCAGTGGGATGGGTTTGGTTGTTTTTTGTGGCACATCACTAATTTCTAATTACATTGAGTAATTACATTTAGTAACAGAAATCGGCATTTGTTCTGCACCCATATTGATCCTCAGAAGTTCCATGTGCTTTTATTAGCTCTTTAATCTGAGTATCAAGAAGTGTGACAGTATCTCTCACTGAGAAATACCATCTCAGTGTTTCCAGCACAATGATTAATTTAAACTGCATTGTAGCTACAAGGCCTCCCCCTCCTTCAGCCTCTGTAGTGATGGTCCGGTTACTACTAATGTGCTTGTCCCGCTAAGGTGAGGGCAAGGTTTCTAGCACACCATCACCAGTTTGACTTTTGCGTTTAAAAAATGAAACAAAACTCATCCGAGTTTTTCTTCCTCCCTCGTTAGGAGTCAGGAAGGTGTGTAAAGCCGTAGTGACAAACGGCATATGCAGCGCCGCGTTGGAGGCATACAGGTATCTTTAAAGCTAGCTCCGGTTCCTCAGGATTGCGAACATCTGCTTGGAGGTATTGTGGAGCTCCACAATGCACTAATTGAATTACTCTTTTCTGGAGTTGCAGGCTGCGCTAATTGAATTAGAAGGCGGCTGTGCGTGTGCGCGCCGGGCGCGGGCGCGGCGCGGGGCGGGGGCCGGGCCATGGCGCGGACTGTGCTGCGCTCCCCCGGCCGCGCCCGGAACTGCAGCCCCGGGGCTCGCCGGGCGCCGGGCTTTGGCACTTAAATAACGTTGCAGCGACCCTTCCGTGCTGCCCCAAAGCCTACATCTTTGTCCCTTTCTGTGGAGAAAAGAGGCTCTGAGGGTATCCCGCTCCAAGCCCCTCGCACCAGTCACAGGTGGTGCAGTGCGTTCAGATCCAGCCTAGTCCCTGTAAATCTTCCCATTATCGCTTTGGATTTGGTGACTGGGAGGACTTCGGAGGGAGCCAGTGGCACAAGATCAAGTTGTACCTATTTGTGCACAACTGGAAAAAAGATAACACCAATGATTTTAATTTAAAAATACAAATACAGAATTTTACGACAAATTTGGAGAAGTAATGAAATACTTTCTTACCTGCATCTAAATTTAAGCAATGTTACAATTCAGTCGCTCTTAGGAAATAAGCAGATAGTTCTGAATAATTCTGTATAAGGAGAAGAAAATGAAATATTTCTTCTCTGAAATAAGGTGAACACATGCAAAATTTCAGAGAATCAACCCAAACACTCTCAGTAGAAATGCACTTGCTAAATCATAAAATTCATAGCTTGAAGAAGTATTTTGCTACACTATGTCAGATAGATTTCATCTTATTTCCTCTGCTTTCTGTTGGCTCTTACTTACATAGTATGTAAAAATACTAAGATATTCTCTTTCCTTTATTCTTTCCTCTACAGATAACCAGATGACTTACTTTTCCATAAAATCTCAGCTATTTTCACTCATTTTTTTCTGTGTTTGGTAGGTCATTCTCATAAACATAAATCATATCAGAGACAAGATGGTATTTGTTTTGCTTTAATGGTTTCTTATGTTTTGTTAGATTTGAAATAAAAATAATTTGCTAGAATACTCTGCAAACTAAGTAAAATTAAACTCTCCTTGTGAAAATACGTAACCAATATTCTGTGATATGCATGATTCTTTTTTGTGATGTTTGTATACTTGTCCTGTGTCTGGTGATGTCAAACAGGGGCATCTAATTACCACTAAGAACTGGCAAAATTGCTACTAAAGTTATTTAACAACCAGCTGCCCCCCGAAATAAAATACAGGTTTTTTGTTAAATAGATGAAACATGTTTTTGTTGCTTTTTGAGGAGAATTCCCAAAGAAGTTTATACTTTGCAAGTTCTGTTTTTCAGATTTTATTTATGTTTATAGTTGTTTCTCTCTAGCATTTTACTTATATATTTCCTTATCTAAATATATGTGTATGTGTGTGTATAAGTATAAAAAAAATCAGGTTGTCAGTCTTCTTGGGTCCCTTTCTAAGTAATCAGGTTGCTTCTAGTAGCCATTGTGAATGAAATAGCCAAGTAACTCATTGATCGTACCCAAATATTTATTTAGTGCTCATGTCTAGTTCTTAAATGGTTACCAATATAATTTGGTACCATTGTAGAATTTTCTAAATTGTGTCTGTGTATAGCAAGATCAACCATCGCTTTTTGCCTACCTTCTACAAAAAATCCCTGTGATTTATTCCCTCAAAATACAACCATATATCCAGCGAACAAAGGAAGCAACTCTTCATTCAGCCAATAAAGCTGCATACACTTCTACTCTTTCTTTCTTGCTCTTCTATCACATCTTCAGAGTAATAAACTGTGCAGCAACCCTTTGATGTAGGTAATAACATTTGACCTTGCCACACAGTACATTCTCTTGTGCAAATGAAGACAGACTTAACACGTTGATGTTGTGGTGGTTGTTCATTAAAAAAATCCAAACACACACACACAAAATTAGTGTGTAGGATAACACACTTATATCCAGTGCCTTCTTTTGATAAGTCAGACGTGAAGATGGTCGTGGTAAGATTGTCACCTTTAAAATAATGTGAGAGTGAATTTGGTGCTGCCTTAAGAGGCTGTAAATGGGAAAGAATCTATTCCATCCAGTGTATAGAGTGCTTTTAAAATCAATCTATTTCTAGAAACTAAATTGTCCTGGGACCAGCTCTTGATATAAAAATTCATAGAAACCTGTTTTTCCGAGTGTGGTAACTTCTTGCCATAGTGCTGTAGTGTTAGAATTCACATTGGCCAGGTTGTTCTGTAAATTAAACAGTGACAGCTTCCCTCAGGGGAACAGCCAATGTATTTATGATGATGTGCTGATTACACAAAATACACTGCAAGCAGAAAACAGCTGCAGAGAACAAACCTCTTAAAAGAATACAATTACAAATAGCACCCTCAGTATTTCTAGTGGTGAGAGCAAAATGCAGCATGCTAATGTAGGCTTCTAGTTTGCTTCCAAAGAGGAAAAGAGATCTACAAAGAGGAGGCTGAAGTATGGTTGGATGCACACACAATGCCAATGTGGAGCAGCACATAATCCCCTCCTGAAGGTGAAGGGCAAGAACACACCTCAGGCCTGCTTTTTAGCTGTCCTTGTTGCTGAAAATTCCTGTGACTGCAACTCCAGCAACATTGGCTGGTGAGGTGTTGGGGCTCTTTGGCTTGTCAGTGTTTTGACTGCTGTGGTTCATACCCTGTGTCCTGGTTAAGAGCTGAGATGTGATTAGATGACTAATTTGTGCTACCAGTATGACCATTATGAAGCAGATCGTGGGAGATACTATAGGGAAAAAAAAATGACCCTGGTTTAAAGCTGAGCTTTCTTTTGCTGCTAATTATTGCTTTGAGGGAACTTTTGGAAATAAATTCCAGTTGTTGTTTGCAGTAGCCTGCAAGTGTTTTGTTTTTAAAAGGTTCCTGTTTTGTATGTGTGGGGCAAGGTCTTGTACGGTCCAGTTTAGGATAAGATGAAACTTGAAACATAATATTACTGAAAGATAATGGAGGTGGGACTGTGATTATAAACTCAGGACACAAATAGACACATAAAAAGAAAAAGGTCTTCAGTTGGAAACAAAAAATGAGAAGGAACTGGAATTGCTTTGTGTAGTGCATCTGTATGCAAGAGAGTTGTGATAAGGACCGCTGTGGTGGGATTTTCTGTGAGGGCTTTTTGAAAATAAGAAATACATGGCAGTGGCAGCTCCCACAACTGCTAATATCTCACTTTGGAGGGATGCAAAAGCAAAAAAACTCCACAACTCCACAGGACATTATTTTTTTGTCTGAGTTGATCTGTCACACTTAAATCATTAAAATATAATGTTCTACTTTTGGCTATGCCATGTATGTATGTGGGAGAGTGAAAATACGAAGAATGCCCTCTCCATCTACTTTTTCAGAGTCACTGGTAGATAAGAATGATGCCTTTTAAAAGTCTGGAATTACTGGTATTTGCTATCTTTATTATGTTCTGGGACTGTATCAATAAAACATATTTCAGGCAAAAAAAATTACCTTTTTAAAATTAAGAAATGGGGTCCTTTCAACATACAGATGATTTTAGAGCAGATGAGCTAAAAGCATTGGTACTCTAATTTGGAAGGACTTAATTCACTAGATTTGAAGTAGTATCAGGTTTTCCCGCTATGGATTGCTGGCTTATACTAATAGACTGTTATTCATCTGTCTGTATTTTCTTTAAATCGTTTTTGAGCCTGTGTGTGTTGTCCTGCTCTGCTTACATGTATCCCATGTGGCAAGAGGGAGTTTTGTATAATCACCCTGCTTTAATCAATAGAATAATTGATAAACCAGATAAGATTTAAACTGATTACCTCCCCGAGTAGAACTCCCCAAGGGCCTTGGACTCTCTTAATTTTGACATGTATGTTGTGTACCCCGTGGATGAAGTGCAGTTTGAATTATCTGTTTTTATTTGCTTAATGATGGGGAGGGTGTTAAAGTCAAATGTTTAATTAACCCAGCAATGGGCTGCGCTGTCACTTACACACACATCCAGCTGATTGAGATATCTCACCGAGAATACTGAATAGGAATGATAATGTGGCACTGAGACGGAAGATTGCTTTTTCAATCCATTTGCTGGGTCACTGCTTTGAATGTCTTACTGGATGAAAGGCATTCAGCCTGGAAAAAAAATTCAGCATTTAAGTACATTTTGTTTTCCTGGCCCCTTTCCACCAAGAAGTTAAATAAAACAGATATGCTGTAGGTTTAATAAGCCATTCATGTTGTAGTAAAAAAGCTGCAACTACTGGATCTCGAATAGGTGGTGGTCTAGAGCTGTGTCATTTCCTATAGGAACAAAATGTTTGCCAGCCCCAAGGTATCTGAAGGTGAGAACCTATGTACATCTTTATCTTTCCTTCTTCGATTGCTTGGCTACTCACCCTATTTGATGGTCTCCAAAGCATGTCCAACTCTTTTTTCTTACCCAGTGCAATGAAATTTAAAATAATACTTTATAACTCCTAGTTAAAGAAAATGGTGTTGTAGAGTTGGAATTATTTTACAGTGGTAGAACCTAGTAGTGAGTTGTTAAATTTAAATATTGCAGGAGGGGCTGTTGTGTTGCCAAGTTAAATTTGCTCTAGCCAAGTCAGGAGAACCCAAGGGTTTGTTTCTTGGGTGGCAGCTGTTCAAAGGCTGCAGTGCTTGCTAGCCAAACATTATAATGTGCAGTGCCTAATCTGTAACTTTCAATTCTTTTATTAGAAGATTATAATTTTTTTTGCTTAATTGATTGAGCAATCACACTTTTTTTTCATATCTGCAGTGAGGTTTTTCAACAGCATTGTATGGAGGTAAACACACCCTGTATTGGAAGCTAACTAAATTTGCCTCATAGTCCAGTGGTGTGATTGATGCTTCTTGTGATAAATGTAGCTCTGGAAGCTTGAAAAAGCACCGAAGCCTGACTGTATGGACTAATTACTACTGTGAGGCACATTGGGGAGGTGGAGCTGTGTCATCCACACTGCTCCATGGTGACTCCATAGGTACTTTGAACGTGTTCCAGATTGAGAACCAAGTAGCTTTGGCTGCAGGGTCACCTGGCTCACAGTGCCTAAGACAAAGATCTGGGTGCCTCCACATTCGGTGGTGTGGACAGTGTGCTGTGAATTCCCATCAGTCTGACACTGCAGTGACGTCTCTGAATCCCCATTTCTTAACAAGTGAGCTGCTTTAGGGGAGGAATTGTGCCTAAAAAGTTAACAAGTTTTGTTCCCCTGTGCTGCCATTTTTACTTTGGATAACTTGTGCTTCAGGTTTTTGTTTTGTATCTCATTTTCCCCCTTCCTGCAATAAAAATAAAGAAGGAAAAAACAACAAGTAAAGCATAAAACAGTACTGTGAGATGAGGATTGTGTGGTTGATTTAGGTGTTTGGGAGTGAGAATACCACAGGCTCTGAGGGAGGGATGTGATGACAAGTGCAGGTATTTTGTCCATTTGACAGGAAAGCTCAGAATGAGAGGCTTTGGAAAGGGAAAATTATAATAATAAGTGTAGGTGGTGACCAGGAATGAGAGGGGAGGGGGTTTTATAGTCAGGCCAGTGAGATGGCATTAGTTCTTCGAGAGAAATAGCTTTAAAAGTTAGAAAATAGTGCTTGAAGAAGGATGATTCCTGTATAACTTAGATCAAAGTTACAAGGTGCTTATGTAGCTTGAGTTGCAAGATATCAATATAACCTGATATATCTATATAACCTGATAGCAATATAACCTAAATCATGACTTTTTATATATCTATATAACCTGATACCTATATAATCTGAATCATAGCTTTTTATACCCATATAATCTGAATTATAACTTTTACCTATATAACCTGATATAAATAACTTTTTATACAATGTAATGGCTAGTATATGGTTAACTAGTTGCTTAATGCTGAATAGACAAAAAAGAAGAAAAAACCTTGCCAGGTGGATAGCTTTAGAGACAGATAAGTGTAGTACTAATGAAAAATTGGCAAGTACAAAGCCAGTTAGCCACAAAACAAAGAATTTAGGCTGGTTGAGACCAGACAGACCAAGGAACGTTGTAACCGCGCTTGTTCCAAAGACAAAGTTGAAAAGTTCAGATGTGAAGAAGACCATGGAAGCCTTCATCAAAGGCTCCCGAACTGCCTGAGTCGGGTGGCGCAAGCGCAGTGCAGCAGAACTGTCTGATAACCATGAGCTCATACAATGTAAATCAGTTCTGGCACCTGTGTGATGATGTTGGAGTGACACAGTGACATGAAGCAGTACTCATTGTGTAAGTGTAGCACAGCATTGGACAGAGGTGGGTGAATTAGGTGAGATATCCCCCTCACCATCAGCACTGCAATAAACAAATACCTGCTCTATAGACATCAGTCTATGGGGGTTTATTTCCAGCCTGTCTTTTGGGCATCAAGGACATGAAATCTGCAGCAAAACTAGACACTTCTACAACTGGTTTCTAAGAGCACTTGCAGCTCCTATGCAGATGAAGCTGTAATAAATATTGTACAAAGAAAGTTAAGCTGTGTCTAGAGGATTTTAATGAATAAAAAGTTTTTTAAAACTCTCCCTGGATCCAGTGGCTCTTGCTAACTGCGGTTAGTACAAGAAGTATGCTTTTGGCATGTATTTTGAATTTTGGCTTATATTCTAAGCCTGTAAAAGCTGACTTTGTGCTGTCCCCCCCATCCTACATGTAGGGGAAAGAAATCAAGAAAACATCTTATTCCAGCATACAAAATCACTGATAAAAGCCTACAATTCATGAGCATGGGAGGGAAGAATGCTGTGAACTGTGAATAAGAGTGTATAATTTCAAACTTTAGTACTTTTACACTCTGGGATGAGTGTTGAAAATGAATTTTTGTGGAAGGAATGTAGCAAAATGAAAGCAACAAAGAAGAGAGAGCCATGCCCGGATTGATTCAGTTCTTTTCTAAAAGGCTTCTGTTGCATGCAAAATCCTTCTTCCTGAAGTATGTGTGGCACAATTCAGCAGTCTGGCAGAAAAATTTAACCCCAGCTGAAACTGTTATAAAGGAATTTAACATGAATTTAAAAGATGGGAGAAATTACTAATGTTGCCCTGAAGAATAGAAAGGGAAGAATATTGTTTTGTTCAATGTGAGGAGCAGATGTATAAGGGTAAATTAGTAGGAAGAAGCAAACTAAAGCATAGAGATAATGATATTCAGAACAAGTCCTGACACCAGTCTTACATAAGTGATCTGGTTGAATATTTGAAAGTATATACATATTATGTGTGTTGTAAGGTTAATTGGATGTTTTCTACCATGCTTTTTTGGGAATGTGTGCTTTCTGTTCCTTAAAAAGATGTAGATGGCTTTGAACTACATAAAATTTTGGAGTACAAGATGTACACTATAAAATAATGCATAGAAAGTGCTACCTATAAAAACATGTGCATACCTGTGAAGGTGCTGATCAATTTGTGCTATTTAGGAAAGAAAATTCCAAAACAGACCTGGCTGTGAAGAAATGCAAATAATAAAATTCAACTAGAGGTCCTTGAGGCTTCTTAAGCTCTAACCTTGTAATGAGGAATGGGGAAGTCAAACTGCCTAATGCAGATGTCTGTGAGTTACAAAAATAACCAGATGTCCTGATTAGCAGAAGCAAATGTTCTTCCCTTAATCCACGTGAAATTATATTCAAAGGCTCTCCGGATGTAATGTGTGTGTAAATAAGGGACCAACAAACATTGGAATAGAAAGAGCCATTGGCCAACTAGCTTGCAAAGCTTGAAAGATTGAATATTAAAAACAAATTTGCCACTGCTGACTCTCTTAAATTCACAGAATAGAACTGTTAAGCAGGGCTGCTTCCTGGGAAACATGGAAAGCCTGTTCTCATTAGCTATTCTCTCTCTCTCTCTCTCTCTCTCTCTCTCTCTTTCTCTCTCTCTCTCTGTTGAAAAATATGGGTGAAATGAAACCAGCTTTTTAAAATTCCCCTAAATGACTTGTTCCTAGCATCTGTATTTTGGAGGGAGGTGGTGGTGGTGATGATTTTTTTGTTAGCTACAACTAGATTTTTGCTGTTCAAAATGCATCTGTTCATCAGATCATTGATATTTGTGCTGGGTTCTGGTGTTTTAATGTTAAACTGAATTTACTGTTCTAGTAATGCGGACTTCCCACACCATTAAATTACCCTTTATAGCCAACAAGTAATTACTAAGTTAAAGAACATCATAAGAAGCTTTTCTGTATGTTATGAAATTCTGTTATCAAGTCTCGTTACTTGGAAAATTTATACTTTTCCAATTATTAATATGAATGAAAAATTAGGAAAACCATGAGGATCCATTCTACAGATGTGAAAAGCAGAATCTTGCCCTGGTTGTTGAAACTTTTGTTATCATCATCAGTGTTAACATGGAGGCAGACCAAATTGGGACTTGTGTGAACATGAATGTATGTGTCTGGTCAGAGGTATAGTGTTGTACTTCCCATTTTCACTGCTGTGAGAGATTCAGTTTTAAGAATTTACGTTTTAGTAGGTACCTGAGCTGCTTGGGCATGAATTTCAACTTGTAAATGTTCCAGGTGGGGGGTGAAGTCTTCACCCCCATCACAGGGCATTTATAAATGTATTGGAGGATAAAAAAGCACCATGCTTCTATGCAGCTAACAAGCTAATAGATATAAGAAACAGAATAGACATGTGCATGCCAGTCTGTAAAGCAGACACTGAACTGGAAGGCCTTTTAGTTTATTCCTTTTCTTTTTCTGTTATCAGTCAGTGCAAGGCAAGCTGCAGATTCTCTGCCCTCCCATCATTCTAATACTCAGCCAAAACCCCTTGCAAAAGTACCATTTAACTTTAAACTTGTAAGAGCTGGGAAACTTGTCTGTGCCTTCATTCCAGGCTGAAGTCACCCCCTTGTGCCTACACGTTGCAATTTATGGTGTTCTCTAAAAGGATCTAATCTCGGTGAATGTTCAGAGCAGCAAATGCCGAGGAGGAATAGGGTCTGATACTTATCTCTGCATTTTCATTGCTGTGGATCTCCCTGTGTGTTATAGCTGTCATTTTTGTTTTATCTACTGAACAGCAGAGAATTGCCTTCAAACTTGTAGCTTTCATACTTGTTCTTCTCAAAGAGCATTACCAATCCTAAGGACTGGTTTTATATATTGTAGTGACCAGCCAAATAAGTGTGAATTGGGATGTTTTGGACCTCATGATAGGAGAAAAAGGAGAAGCTATCCTTACATGTTTTTAGTATATCTTAGACACTTTTTTTTTTTAACAGTAATACTGCTTCAGGCTGACACTGGCTATGCCAGGATTCATCCTAGCACTGTTTGAAATGGCTGAGATATTTATAAACTGACAGACAGCATTTATAAAATGAGGATGCTGACAGTCCCTTAACGATAACAATGGACTTGGACTCATCTATCACTTACAGAGGTTATTGGAAAGGGAACATAAGGCTTCTATGTGCCTCTGGTCTTAGACTGGCACTTATTTCCACACATAGCTCTCTCTTTTCAGTCCTCTCTGGCTGACATTGGCATTAGGCAATTACAGCTAATTTCTCCATACCTTTACCTGATGATGCTTTGTCCTGTTTTCTGCAAGACAACTAACTTTGCAACATCTTGGAGCAACACCCTCATTCTCCCAAATTCCCTCCTTCTAAACAAGAGGAACATCCTGACTTCTGGCAGGCTCCTGGCTTGAATTGGGAGAGAAGAACAGTGTGCCCTGATTGACAGACTTAACCCGGGGCTGGGCAGGGGTTAAACAGGCCTTCTGCCTCCTTTTACTTTCATACAGCACCAGTCTGCATACAGAATGCTGATGTACCTCTTTATTCAGTGGCTCCCTCTTGACTGAGAGAGTACCCTTCTGTCCTTGGTGAGGAGGACCAAGTGCAGCACAGGGACACTTCCAGGAACATGAAAAAGGATGTAACTTATTTTCAATTTCTGATAAAATGCTGTGTTCATTCAATGCACTTAGGAGCTTGAGGGTCAGGTCATATCAACAGTTTGCACTGGAAAAGGAAAAATGCACTATTTCACTGGTGTGTGCTAAAGCATCTATTTTAATGTGGCAGCAGAAATACTGAGACAGCTATGTCTGGCATCCAGTTTGCCCTTGCAACATTTACTCTACTCTGTTTGCACACTGTGTTCCCACTGTATTATTTGCTTAGAGACCTAAAATACCCAAGTAGATTTCCTACATGCAGTTGGATCTGCTGATATCACTAAAAGCACACTCTGCACACCCAGGCTTCTGTTCGAACTGATGTATACGCACGCAATGGCTGGAGCGAGACTTGATTGGCTTGAGGGGGTCTATTTATCAGGGAACTCGATTAAAATACAGACTGCACATGACATCAAATTTGTAATCATTTTTCCACAGCAAGCAAGCAAGCATTTTTTGTATTGGATGCAGGTGTTTAAAGCAATAGTGTGTTTTAAGGGCCAGTGCAGCACAAATTCTGGCCTTTGGGATAAAGACAAGTGTTTTGCCTGCATAAACAATATATTATTTTTTTCCCCTCCCCGAGGTCCACACACACCTAGTTTCCCTCAAGCTCATCATCTCTGTCAGGTTAATCAATAGGCACCGTATGGCAGAGGGTCAGTAATCAGTGTCATCGTGCCTTTAAATCGTGTTGAAAATTTGCTTAAAGCCTGGGCCAATTAACATCGAGATGATGAATGGATGGGTAGATGGGAAGAGCCTGGCGCTCAGGGGCTTTGTGAGAAGGAGATGCTCAGCTGTTGAGCAGCAGACACCAGCGAATAAAATCAGCCATTCATGTGAGCTCAGTCCACCCACTCTTAATGATAATGTCAATCTAGCAAAATATATACACATTGGAGTTGTCATGAGTTCATAAATCAAAGGAGTTTGTCAAAGGCATTCAGATTAACGAGGCAGCAGCAATAACAAGTCAAATTTGCATAGAGAATTGCCCGAATCTCAGTAAATTATGATCCTGTTTTTCATTTGATTATTTGCTAATGTCTCAAGAGGGAGAATGATTATATTAGCATGCAAAATCTACTCCAGAAGTAGAAATCCGAGGTATAGCAGACCAGCACACGATGACAATTAATCAGTTTCTGCATACTAGCATAAACACGCAAGGCCCAGAAATGAACTCCTTTTTTATTATTATTTCTCCTTGCTACTGATCCAAATGGTTCAGCTTGACAGAGACTTTATATTGCTTTAACAGTGTTCTGAATTGTGCCTGCAGGCAAGACATAGTTATGCAGCTATAACCAACCTATCCATCTGCCAACCAGATTGGAATTCTCCTATCCAAGGCTTCCATTAACCCCCACTGACAGCTCCAAACAGGATTAAGAATTTGAAAGCATAAAAAATAGTTGTGCTCTTCACATAGACACGCTTCTCCCCCACCCCCACCTCCATACACTTGGAAAAAAGGCTGTGTCTGTACTCTTTTATAATTAGTGCAGGGCAGAACAGCATCAAAGAAAGCCTCCCCCAGCTGGCAGGGGTTTGATTTCCACCACGAGTGAGGCGGTACTAAAGGTAGCTCTGCCCAATTGGTAGTCCCTGGGAGTGCATTTCTCCATGTATTATATCTCATTCCCAGCAGTGTTTTGCTGGGCTGTGTACACAAAATACTGCATGTCATCTCCTGTCAAATGCTTCAGTCTGGGGATTTTGTATGCATTGTAGCATGTTGTGTTTAGTGATGGAGGAGGCTTCATGGGGAGAGTTAAATAGTAATAATTTTCTAGTGGTCTTTAAGACAACCTGCCATGGAGTTATATTCTGTTAATTACAGGCTGAAGTTTTAAATGCAAATCAGATTTAAAAGGATCTCGTTACAGCCAGTAGCCATTTTAGGAAAAATGAGCTATGGAAGGCAGAGCCCCTTTGCAGGAATCTTCTGTTAGAGACAAATTTTCAAGGTTACAAGAACTATGAGCTTGGGTTTCCTGACTTCTCTTCTCAGTACTTCCCCTGTCCTTATGTGACCTTGGGAAAAAAAAATAAATAAATTATTTTACCTGTCTGTGGAAAGAGGGTGTGCTTTGGAGACTTCAGGATCTAATCTTGCCTATATTTGTTCAAAAGAAGAGACCCTTGCATGCAAGCACAAATGCTTTTAGCTAGTTCAGCTTTAGTCAAGAATGCTTGCCTGTGGGAAGTAAAAATTTTCCCTGGTGGAAGGGAGTTTGTATGGTTTTCCATGTGCACTAGTTTTCTTTGCTTCTTTCTCCCTTGCAAATTCCATCGTTCCCCTGCTATGTAGGAAGTACAGTTGCTGCAGATCTTTAATATTCCCAGTGAGTACACCCAACTTACCGTCTGGATACCAAATGCTTCTTTCCAGGTCTGTGCCCGGGACGTGCATTTCAGTAACCACGAGAGGGTGCTCAGAGCGGTTCCTCCCTTTGTCTGCCTCTCCTGTGGCCGAAAGCATTGCTGGAGTCCTGCTGAGACAAACCTTATTCTGACCTCGCACATGTTTATCCCTCCTCCCACCTTGTTCAGCAAGGAGAAATATATAGATGTACCGTTTCAGTCGATTACGTTATGCTCTTCCCTTGGCCATGGCTAAGTGTTACCCTGTCAAGTGAAATTCACTTCCATGCAGCTACAGTTAGTCCTGAAATATGCAGGGTCCTGTAGCTGCACCTGGATTGATAGGTTTCCTTTTCCTGAGAAATGAGCGGGAGTTATAAACATCTGTGCTGTTTCTTAAGTGTAATGCTTTCCAGTCATTCTGTCTTCACCAAGCGTAACTTACTTGCCGACAAAAGTGCATGAGCAGCGCTCCTCTTTAATAGTCTGCTATCGGAGCTGCTGTGTTGGTGCTGTAGAATGGTGAGACGCCAAGCTGTGAACCACCATATGCACTTGGCAGTCTTTGTCTGGTCTTTGTTCAGCCAACCTCTTAGCCTTGCCACCTATAAAGATAATGAATGCAAAATGGTCCTCTGCTTGCTCTTAAAATTAGATGCTCAGCTTAAAGAAAAAGTAGATAACTTGATGCTTTGCAGTAACTAGAAATTTCAAAATAAGGGCTAACAGTTCACTAGCAGTTCCTGCTTTTTGATGTTTCTGTGAGGGAGGATCCTTAGTGGCTTTGAAAGGCGAGATTTCACTGTCAAAGAGAGATTATTTGGGAAGGGGAATTGTTCTGACACTTACTGTAGGGAAGGGGATGGGTGTTGAAAATGAATCCAGAAGTACTAAACAACCCCTTTACCCTACAGCCACAACAAAATGCATTTCCTTTAGTAACTCACCTCAGGTTCTTATAGGTTTCACTCTTGATCTTTTTTTTTTTTCCCAAAGCACAAAAATGAAAATTCTAACTTGAATGAACCACTTATTAAACTAAATTTCTTGAGCAGAAAAGAGCAGCTTTAATGTCTGTCCTTCCTTTTTGTATATATGCGATTCTAGCTTGTATGTTTTTATGATCACAGTTCATTCAAAGCAGGATTTAATGTAATAACTTGGTCCTGACTGTGACCTCATACAAAAACTTTTAAAAGCTGCCCTCTTACAGTGATTTATCAGGCCTGTTTTGGATTGATTGCCATTATAAAACCCTGGTTACAGCATTCCAAATGTCATGGTGTCTTATAGGTTCTATATCTTAAAGAATTCAAAATCACTAGTTGGTCTGCAAGCCTTGATTTACTCCTGACCAGTTTATGACATCCCAAGTGTGGTTTTACTGTTGTGGTTCCTCTCCTTCCACCCGTTGTCTGCCATTTCTCAGCAGCTTCTGTCTCTGCCCTGTGTCCTGGCTGTCCCTTTGGTCCCGTTGCTCACGCAGCGCTGCAGTGGGCACACGCTCCGTGCTGCTCTCGGCTTCCCGCAACCACTGCCGTGCTGCTGCTGGCCCTGCGCTGCCACTGCTCTCCCAGCCTGCTCCTCCTCTGCCAACACGTGCCACTTGTGTCTCCTGAGGTGCTGGGCTGGAAGCTGTCTCTGTGAGAAGCCAGGAAGAGCCATGCTCAGCAAAGGACAGGTTATTTGGGAGACAGAAGCAGAATGCAAACTACTACTGTAATAGACGCGGTCCTGAGCTTGTCTGCAAGTACCCTTTTCCTGGCAGAGCTCTCCCTAGGCAGTTTTTCTGCATCTCTTTAAAACCTGTTTAGTTGTTCACTACTGAATGTGTGGGAATGTGGCCTAAGGCTATGAATACTGTGGTGATCAAACTTATTTTAGATGTGTGTGTGGGATTCCCCCAAAGCTGGCTGTCATTTCTCCACGAGTGCAGTGGCTGAACCTGTGCAAAGGAAAGCTGTCTTCCAGAGTAGCTGACTTTGGCAGTGAGGTCAGGATTCTCCCCACTGTATCCAGCAGTTTTTAACCAAACATTTGCAAGACTATTCATGTCCTGATACAACTATAGTTTGTCTTTAAACCAAGCAATATTTGGTTTTAATCATGACAGTAGCATGACAAAAGTTTCCTGGTTGTATTTTTAACTCATGCTGGAAAAGCCCTTACATTTCTTGTCTACATCCTTTTGTCTGACTCATCTTTTTTTTTGAAGGTGGCAGCTTACATTTTGGAGAATCAGTCTTTCTAGAAATGGCACATCTATGTGGAGTCAGGCAGCAGGAGAGAAAAACACAGCTGTATTATCATACACTACCTACACAATATTTGGGGGTGTTTTTGGAAGGATTCCCTGACAACCTCTTTTACAAGAATTTAGCTCCACCATAATTTCTCTACTATTTTAGGCAGTCAGGCAGTCAGTGCAATTAGTAATTGTTAGGCAGATTAAAAACATAGAGGCACAGAGGACAGCAGTTGCACCCATTAACAACCTTTGTTTTCAACAGGTTCCACTCTTTTAAATGGTTATTCTGGGGCGTTCAGGAGCACCAGTGTTGCCATGCTGATTCAACCACCATTGCAGCTTTTGGAGGTGGCTGTTCTTGGTAGTTTCAGAAAAAATCCCTAAAGCACGAGCTTCTTCAATAGATACCTGCACAGTATTGCATTGATGTGTTGAGGAGGAGAAATTCTTTCTCTGCCATAACAAGCTGTTTGGCATAAAAGTACAAGTTAGCCTCCAGTATGTGTATATGTAAAATGCTACAGCCTGTGTAGGAAAAATATTCTGTTTCTTTTCTCCTCACAGGGTAATATTAGGGATAAGAACTGAATTAAAGCTTACTTTCTTTCACAGAATTCCTCTGAGAGAGAAGACTGTAATAATGATGAGCCCCCTAGGAAGATCATTCCTGAGAAGAATTCACTTAGACAGGTATGTGATCAGTCTCTTTAAAAATGTGATAAAACTTTCTAGCTATTTGAATCCTTAAATGCTTCTGGAAGCTCAAGTCTGGCTTGTGCTCATGGAAATCTTTTATTTTCTTCTTTGAAGTCTGAGCAAGTCACATTGTACCCAGGATAATCAGACACAGAGATTTAGCTTTCAGGGGAGTTTGATGACTCTGAAGAAATCTATGCTTCAGTATGTTCAGTCAACTGTGACTTTAGTTTTACCTTTCTCCAGTTGGTATTCATCAAGACCTCTTCAGCCTTTTCTTCTGTAATTGTTTCTGTCTTGTTTGTAGTATATTTTGCTTTGCCTCAGATCAAGACTCTCAAAATGTTGTACAACAATTAAACTTTTTTATTGCCCTTGAAGGTGAATTTTCTTGGAGATGATATCCAATTTAATAACCTGAAAAGTGACCTGGTCTTGTTTCTTTTACATTCATATAAATTACTAATGGGTAAAAAGGAGAAAGGATGGTTTACTAAAACAATATTTCTTTGTCCTTTATATATAGTAAAGCAAATTCCTTACCAATTCAAAATAATTCCTTTTTTTAATCCCTGTGGCCAACAAAGGGAGGCTGAAATGTGCTTTCTGGGAAATTTAAGTTCAGTTTAGTGATTTCTGATCCATTTTCACTTTGGTCTTTCTCCCCACTGCAACCTTCAGGCAGCAGAAGCAAAATTATGTCCATGCCTTAGCTGCCTGAGGTTGCTGCCTGGTGTATCACAGTGAAACCATTGGTGAATGTGACTTAAGTGAATACCCCAGGCTATACATTGCAAGAGCTGAGGAGTTGTTGCATTTCCTTCTGCATCTCAGCCACAGGAGCAGCAGCCTCAGGCAGAGGAATAAGATGGCACAATCCTGCCCCACATCAGCCATTTCCAGAAGTGGGTCATAGTAAAGTAAGACGTATCTTTTTGATACAGTGCACTAGTGCTTAGAGCTGTTTGGTTTGTGTGGTTGGTTTGAGGGGTTTTTTGTATTTTGATAGGAGTGTTTGATTTTGTGGGAGGAGGTGTCATGTGAAGGACTACATACATGTGACTAAGACAGGTCCATCTAACAGATGTAGTGCATATAAGTATTTTAGACATGAGGCAATATGCTGACATAATGGCTGAGGTCCCATTTATGGCTGAGAAGGATTACCTTGCAGAATTGATTAAATATGTTAGCTGAAACAAACTGTTTCTGGCATTCAACAACAAGCAAGAGCTGGAGGAAGAGGGCAAACCTACTAAGTCTCTACTGTGTATCCCCAGGAGAGGAAACAAGGTCCCCAGCATGCCAGAAAATGGGGGGGTTTATCTTAGAGTAATATTATCCATGGCAAGCCATCAGGTTCAGCAAGAAGAGGTATATGATTCTTCTTCAAAACAAGATTCATAGTAAGAGATGTTAATTAAAAAGGATCATGAATTACTTATTTTGTGTGTCTTCTCATCACACAGAGTCCTTCCTCGTAATTATTGACTGAGGAAACAGATATTTGCAAACTGTATTATACAGATGAGGAAGGTACAATTTCTTGAACTGGGTTTCCATTTTGTTATATCTCAATCTGCAGAGGTATTCTTCGTGTCACAGGAAAGCTGTCTTTTCCCTCAGGCCCACAATTCATCATAATCAAGTAGATACCAGGAATACAACTGAAAAACCACTTGTAGTGTCCCAAGATTTCATATTGGAAAAAATTCAATAGGCATTGTTTATGTTGAAGATGGTTAGCTGTTTTGCGCAGTATTGTAGAGACTTCGTGTCAATCTCCATCTTTGTGCCCAGTCCTTACAGTGAAAGATGCAGGACAAAATCCTTGGGTCTTCTATTGCCATTGTGTTGAGAACAGTCTTTGTAAATAAATTCAAGATGTAGTCTTAGTCTTAAAGCAAGTGCCCTCTTGTCTAGATCATAGGAGGTGTTTGGCAATGATTTTTTGCCTGTTATGGAGGGAATTCTGGTTCTTTACATGGACAGAAATAAAGCTGTCTGAGCATTTTGAAAGCTCAGATTGTTCCTCCTCTCCATTAGCAAGGGACAGGAGCAGTGGGAGTTTTCTGGGGCTCTCATTCCAGAAGTCAGACACATTTAGCCACATGCCTAAATACTCACAATCAATGAGTAATGCTTACTGGAAAGATCTGGATCTCCTATAGGAAGGGATGCAGAGTGACTGCTATGTCTTACATATATCCACGCTTTGTAGAACCAACAAAATGTGACCTGCAAATGCTGTCAAAGCAATAATACACAAAAAATGCCTTCCATTTTACTGAAAAGATGCTAACTTGGTAAATATTATGTGAACAGTTTCGTATTTTTTTTGTTCCTCCTGTGAGGAGGAGGAATATTTCATAATATAATAATAATAATATAATAATAATTCATTATATAATAATTCATAATAATATAATAATAATAATCAATAATATTTCATTATTGGGGAACATGGACCTACATGCACAGAGAAGTCGAGTGTATGGGGATAGAAGAGGAGTCTGTTTATTTAAATGATCTTTCCAGTGGATGTATCCTCATATTTAGTACTTTTTGATTAGTCTTAGAAAATTAATGAGATGCATCAGACCACTTCAGTGTAAGTACTATATCTTGACATGTCCAGCTGCTAACAAGTTTAAGTAAAGGTGGGCTTCCTTTTCTTGCCTTGTTTGCAGTGCTGTTATGCAGCCTTAGCCAGAACATTTTCTCAGGTGGGTTTGTGGATCAGACATACCAGAAGGTGGAGGTGTTAAGTGTAATGCTTACTTACACATCTGAAGTTGTGTGCAGGAGCTGAAGACACCCATTGCTCACTGCTGTGGAACTCTTAGTAAGAGAAATATCATTTTGCTGTTGATTAAAATGGTTTATGGAGGTGGGTGTCTTCAGAAGTCTCAACAAGTGGGGCAGTGTCCTTGAATTGCTGGAAGTGGAAGGCACGGGCACCATTGGGTGCATGTGAGGGCAGCGAGGGAGAAAAGACATGGAGATTAGCACTGGGAAACTGAAGAAGGCAATGAACTTGACACTGTTTGCTGGAACAGTGAAAAGATCTAAGCTATGACAGACTTTGGAATATGGATGCAGACGTTCCGTTTTTGTTGAGTGCTTGATCTGACAAAATTAAATTTTGAAAGGATAAACTGAAAATCATAGTATGAAAACAGACCAGAAAAAAACAATGACAAGTGGCAAAAGTTTTTGGCAACTTTATTTAAGCTAACAAACGAATTTTCACACTGCAAAGTTATAAATTAATTTTAATAGGCTGATCCAGATGGTCCATTTGGAAAATGGATAGCTTGATCTGTTGAAAATTAAACTAAATTTATCTCTCTCATACTTCAAACTGAAGTAAGCGTGAGAAGAGTGCCCATTAAGTCCAGCTCATACAGATGGACCGGCAGGTCACACATGGGACTAATCTGATTCATTTTAAAAATAAATGCATGAGTTATTGAATCAGGTTCCTGTTTCAAGCCCTGCATGTGAGCGTGTGTGTGTGCTGCCCTTTCAAAGGGACTCGCAAATGCTTCAGTGCATTTTTAACCTGTGTGTTTCCATTTTAATTCAACTTCCTTGCCAAAAAACATAATTAGTTTTCAGTGCCTATCATTTAGTGTTAGACCCAAACACTAGATTGATTAGGTCAGCCATTTGTTATTTTAAGGGCTATGTCTCCATCCTTCATTTATGAAGAACATGAGCTCAATAGTCTTGGGGAGAGAGCCGGCCTTTAGAAACAGGGAAGAGGAAGCTCTCTGGGGGCCCCTCTAGCCTTTTAGCTTCTGGGTGTTTTTAACAGAGCCATGAATGCAGATTTGTAAATTTATTGCAGTGCCATCTGGTTTTTTTGCAGGAACCGTATTATTGTTGGCTCATATCTGTCTATTGTGGTGGTCACTCCCCAGGAGCTTGCCCTCATAGTCCTAAGGAAAGTGATGAATAGTGGGGGTCAACATGAATAGGTCACAGGGCAGCTGTCCAGGGCTGCCCTGAACTTGATTACCCTACTGGTTTTTAAAGAAGACGGGCACAATGCTGGTTGTTTAAAACCCTCCCTCCCTTCTCTTCACTGCAGCAATAATGAAGTGCCTTTTGCTGCTGTGGTTCATCTGTGGGCGAAGGTGCCTTGTGGGGAAAAGCTGGCAGCAGCAAGGCTGCCACAGTGTACCTCCTGCAAACCTCACATTGGACTCTGCTGTCTTTCTGCAAGCTTCCAGATGGAAGTCCGGGGGAAAAAAATCCCTGTCTGTTACCCCATTCAGACAAGCCCCTTAGCATTTTCAAGAATTCTCCCTCTTATGGTTTTGGCACAGAATATTACCTCAATTCACTCTTACAGACTTGAGATAATTTTCTAAAATTACATGTAGCACCTAAAACGTGCTTTGGGCACTATTTCAAAGTTAAAATAGGCACAGTCTGATCTCAAGAGTTTAAAACCAGTACTCAAGAAAACCGTGAGAAGCAGAAAGTGGCTGAAGAAGGTAGAGCAAAGGGAAAACAAGAGGTAGCAATTGTTAGTGGTTTACTTTCAGTTGGCAGCTTTATCCCACTGCTTAGGGCTCCTCTCGGTGTGTATTTCTCCGCTGCAAAAGTGTTTCTGCCATGCAAGATTGAAGCCCTCTTCTTGAATGATGAGGAAAGTTGCATGGTGTGGAGGAAGAGAGGGTCCTTCATCTCCCTCCGTCTCTTTGGGGAAGATGCTGCACTTCAGATGTGCCTTGTGTCGGAGAGCTATCTGAGGCAGGGCAGTCCTAGTCTATAAAGTTACCCTGGTTACCTCATTTTTTACACAACGCGTGGTAATAAGGAGTTGCTGATTGAAAAGCCCCCTGAAATTGCTAGAAGTACACCCTTAGCCTTACTTGCCAGATTATTCTTTCTTTTTTTTTTTTTTTTTTGATTATTATTCTCTAATAACAACAACAACAAAAAAATAATTTCCATTCCTTTGTGACATCTAGTGTGTGTTACAGAGCTGGCCAAAGCGGGATGTGCTGGAGTCTAAGTTACAATGGGAATGCTGCCTTGTGGCGGAAAGGCCACTGGGCTCTTTCAGCATTAGTGCTAATAGGAATCTGTCACCCCGCCGCATTGCTGCATTCCTCTGTAATTGAGTAAATTGCAAGTGTTGTCTGCTCCCCCCTGCCCTTTGTGTCCATGTCCACTTACCATCCGAAGAACGTGGGCAGTGATAAATAAAGCGCTGAACAGGGCTCCCAGCTCTTTGAAAGCAGCATGTTGCCAGCCCCCTAGTTATATTTCTTTAAGTGTTTATGTTTTTCTGTATTCTTTCTCTTGTGTGGCTGGAACCCTGGGGATCCAAAGCCATGAGAGAGGCCAAGAAGCTAACAAAAGTAGCTGTCCCCTTGTTAGCTTGTTCCTTTCTTCTTTAAAAAACAAGATGAAAACCATCTGGCTCAGGGCATTACATTTTCCTCCCCCATGCACCTCTATAGATTAAGAGTTTCACCTGCAGTGAGGGTTTACATTTATTAGGGAGGGAGCAGTAATTCAAGCCTCCATCCACTTCAGTGGTACTTTGCAGTCTTTAAAGGTGCTGACCCATTGAGTTAAACTGTCAAGGGAGGATAAAAAAGGATCTTCATCCCAGGAGGTAACAGCTGCCAGGTTTTCAACACCTTGCACGCTGCTGGAAAAATGTCACAAATTGTCAATGGAAAGAAAAATCACTTGGCTGCCATCTTCCCTTAATGATACGCCTTATAAAATGAAAGATTTAAGGGTTTAAAAATCAGCAAGTAGCTGTTAGGGGTAAAAAAAAGTCCTGGGGGGTTTTGAACAATGGGCCCAACAAGATGTATCTTGAAAGAATGAGAATAATGCATCCAAGTTAGAACAACCGGGTCTGATTGGGATGGCCATGGTTATGTCTGCACAGTGGGACAAGAGGGAAGTGAAAGGAGCAGCACAGAGGTCTAACATTACCGTGCCTGTATTAAAAAAAAAGTAGGAAAAGTAGTCTGATTCATAAGCCAGTGAACTGCGAGAAGACATACTGTATTTCTGCTCTTCTGAGGACAATTTGTTTTCCAGCAGCTACCAGATGGCTAAATACCACATTTTCTTTTTCTTTTTTTCCCCTCCTTCTTTTCTTTAACAAGAGATCTAGTTTGCCTTGCTCTTTGTTTTTGTTTGTTTTAATGCTTTTACATAGCTGAACAGCCCTGTGGTGTTGGGCATTGTGGCATACTCCTTTTTGTGCTTCTCCCCCTTGTGCACTGATGGATGGGTTTAAAAAAATCTTCAGCTTTAATGTAATTTCAGGTAACAAGCATATTGCACTAAAGCTTTTTGTTTGCATTGTCTTGAGGTTTTTTGTTTTAAGGGCCTTTTTTTTCCATGTTTGTTTTAGGTAAGTCATTTTAATTGTACTGGGTAATTAGAAGGTACACACAGCCAAGGGAGCTTTGTTATGGTAATTGCTCAAGAAAACCCACTCCCCAACTGCCATTGCCGTGTGTTAAGACACGTCTTCCCTCTAGTGGCAGTATTAAGGACTCTGGCTTTCACAGTCAGCAAGGTGTAATTGCAATATGACAAACTGTGCTTTAGGGAAAATCCTGTAAATGATCTAGTTTTTTGTTTGGCTAGCCGTTATTTTGTCTTATGACTTTCTGTGGAGACTATCCTTCCCAAGGCTGGGCTAGGGATAACAAAAATTTCATCTTAAGAAAATAGTCGAGGTGGATCCTGGGTAATGTCTTACAGCTTGACTTAATTCTAGTCTTCTTTTTAATTACCTCTTTATAAAAACGTTTTTAAATTTGTTAAGATTACTTAATTCTTTCAAAAGAAGCACCTCGTTTGAAATAAATAAATAAATTGCATTTATTTTAAATAGTCCATGTGAAAGACCTTTAAAGGGTAATTAATACAAGTCTCCTAAGACTCTAAATAAGATGAAAGCGATCTTTCCAAATCTGCTGGAGTGATTTGTTTATATAACTTCCCACTTCTGCTGAATTCTTCAGAGCCTAATAACTTTTTTTTTTCTAACCATTTGGCAATTTGTGCTTAGCTACAAAAGCCCTTGTTCAAAAAGAACAGTTTAATAATCTTTTCCCTGAAAATGGCTTGAAGGGAGGGTATGGGTTTTGTCTTTTTGCTGTGTTTTTATTAGTGTTATCTTTCTCTGATAAATCATGTAATTACTAACTATTGGGGGGGAAATCTTATTGAACTCCTGGGTTGCAGCTTCTATTAAAAAGCAGAGCTTTGTTCAGGGACTGGGGATTCTTGGAATGAATGGCCAAAGAAATGGATTTCAGTTGGTAGAAAAGCTGCACATACATGGAGTTCTGCCTGGGGTTCGAGGCTTCAGGCTGGTGCTCAGTGTTCATCCAGAGCTGCAAAGACAAGAGCACAAATGTTTATGTGTTTGTGTCAAAGAGCAGGATCATACTTTCTTTAAAAATAAAAATGTAACCAAAGACACTTACGGAATGAGATCAGATACAGCTCTATCTTTAGTGAATCATAGTCTAGTGCCTCTGTGGCATTTTAAGCCTTTGGCTGAGAGTGAATACAGCTTTGTGGTTCCCCTGCTTCTGACATCATTTGGTGCTCCCATATATTTGTAGGTTTCTTTTTTTTTCTTTCATTAGAGCTTGTTTGGCTATAGGGCTGCTTAACACTCTTCTCAAACGGCTTTTGCAAGGTTAAAGAAATGCAGCTTGGTAACAAGTTTGTGTCATTTTAAATATATACCTTCTAGTAAATAAGGAGGAGTCTTGCAATCAATCCCTTTTAGTGTGTTATATGTTTCACCTGACAACTAAACCCTCTATTGATTAACCATTACTTTGTTAGATAATCTTGTGTCATTGAAGCCACTGTAAAAATTAAACTCTTTAAAATGTTTTACCCTAGCAGCAGTGTGAAAATTGAAAACTTGTTCAGAATTACAGCCAGCTTCCACAAAGAGGGTAGTTTTCAACAAACTGGTTTATGTTTGCATGCTTTATATGCAATATAAAAACATATTAAAGCACTCCAATGCAAAGCTATCTGCCTGTAGCGTTGAACCAGGCTACCATTTCAGAATACTTTTCCTTGATGAAGAAACCTCTTATTTTGATGAAAGGTGAGGAGAAACTTGAACAGTTTTGGAGCAGATTAGATGAGATATGTAAAAGGGTCAAGCTTTAAAGGCAAACTTGAGAAATATCCTTCTCTAAGGCTTAGTCTTGGCTTTGATTTTCCTGCTTTTCTTCCAGGTGAGTCAGTGTTCCCATGGGCATTGGAACAAATGGAAGGAGGTACTCTTATGCTGCTCTGTAGCATTAGACACCATCAAATGTTTCACCTAACATGAAGTGCTCTGCATTATTACTTGATGATATGACATTAATTCTGCTTTCAGAATTCACTGACCTGTTCACAATAACGATTGGCGTATGAGCAATATCAGTGAAACCAAATCTCCATGTCCAGCAGCCATTTTGTGTCTCTCAGTAGCCAGTAACTGCTGCCTGCAAAAAGCATTTGGAGACTACCAAAAAGCATTTGGAGACTACCATGTAGTACTGCCTTGACAGTATATTCTCCAAGCTTCTTACGACCTGGCCTCATGAGCCAGATGCAACTTCTTTGTAACACTGGCAGTACATTTCTGTTGAGACCTGTCAAGTCGAGTGACATTACCTCTTTTTCCTCTGGACTTTATGAGAGAACTAGGTTTGCTGTGTTTTGCTTTCAACTCTTTAAAACATACTGTAGAACATGTGTGAGAATCTTCTTTGCCCTCTTTATTCATGCCACAAGGCTAATAAGGCATTCTTCTGTGAGAATTTGAAAATAAGAAGAATGTTGTAACTTTGAAAAAATAGTATTGTATGTCAAACTGAAGAGTACTTTATGTTTTATTCTCAAATATGCATCCTGATGTGTTGAATCCACAATATATACTCTTCTTAATTTTCTCTTTTTCCCTTTTACTTCTACTGAGAAACAAAGAGCTGCTGAAGGACTAAATGTTCATCTGGTAATTTGGGACATACATAAATCCTTACGTAATAAAATTACTGTGTAAAAGTTGGCTCTTACTGTAAAAGCATGTTCTTCTCTTCTTCTATGGTTGAAAAGGTTGGGAAGGAGGAGGAAGGAGGAGTTCCTTGGCATGTTCTCAAAGGGCAGAGTGGTGTACTGATAGCATGAGAATGCCCAGATCAATCAGACCCAGAGTCAGCTCATCCACTGCCAACTCCAGCACTGTCAGTGGAAAGTGCTGGAGTTGAGTGGGAGGAAGGAAGTCTGGCCTCTTTTGGTGCCCCATTGCCCTCCTGTCCCTGCAGCATCTACTGCTGTTGCACTAGGGATGTCTGGAAGATACCTAGATACCTGTGTTGAATATCTGTGGAGCTGCTGTCCATGAGTTCGTTTAGTCCCTTTTTCCACTTCTGATGATGTTTCTCTGCAAAATGTCCTGGGGCAGGAAACACCAGAAGTTCACTGCCAACTGTGTGAAGAAGTGTTTCATTTTATCCTCTTTAAATTTATGCTATACTAGTTCTGTCTAATGTCAGTAATCCTGGTATTGTGGGATTTGACAAACAAGTTATGCTGGAAGTTTAGTTGGTACTGTTCAGTTGGTACTGTTACTGGAAATGTAATGTGTGGGTGAAAGTAATCAAAACTAAGCAATTCACTAGAATAATTATTTGTATTTGCATTCTGACATGTATGTAAGTTTTGAATAGTGCACAGTGCACTTCTTTCATTCTCAGAAAATGCTGATGTCTCTAGGTTTAGTATTTAGTATTTCACATTTTGTGTTTGGATTGTCTGCTCTTTCCCATCTGTAAATGTGGAGAAAGCCTGTTGTAAGCCCAGCTTTTAAAAAGCTGGCATGCAACCAAGGTTTGTGCATACCTGTCTTGGGAGGAAAAAGACTGACAAGATTTGAGTTCATGGTTCAGTTCACAGAGCCACAGACTTCTTGTTGCTTTCAGTAAATGTTTATGTGACTGAGCTTTTGATCTGCAAAGTGGAGTTAGTAGTAGCTTTCCTCAATCAGGGCTTCTCATAAAACTTACAGTGTGTAACAGACAAGTTGTGCAGAAATACTGCATATGGAATTCTAGGAGTTAAATTGCAAGTGAAAAAAATCAGATTTACAATAAATGGGTTAAATTACACAAATGTGAAAACTGAACAAAGAATCTTACCAACTCTTCATGGCTTTTCCCCTTCGCAATCTGGTTGAATTTAACTAATACCATGCCTGTAAAATGAAGTTTACATGGTATTGTCTGAATGTCAGTGCAAAGCAGATGGTATCAACTTTTTGTCTGTCAGTTGGGGTGCTATATCTAAGCCCCAGTTTATAGCAGTCTATACCATTCTGATCTTTCTTCTGAGGAGAAAGTTTTATGCATACCGGGGTGATGGTTTTATGATGTTGGCAAATATTTGCAAGAGGCAATCAGACTTCTGTTTGCTTGTGGCCTAATCCAGTTTGAATCTGAGCCTCTCCTGCTGAAAGATGCACTTTGTTCATCTGCACAGCACCTTGAAAGAATTCATGTGTTTGAATTTTTGAGTTTCTCCTTCTGGGTCTAGAGACAGAAATTGCTTGCTGGCTGCCAGTCAAAGCAGATATCAATGTTGTGACATGTGAGGAGAACTGCTGGAGCCAGAATATTTTGCATTCCTGTCTGTCACTGGTTGTTTTCTGGTTAGAGAGCTAGCTGAGAAATAAAACATGAATGCTAAAGCAATGGAGAAGATAGGGCTTCTGTGCTCTCTTTTGTTTCTGTTTCATGGTGAACTTTAAAGGGGCTCTGTAAATAGATAGAGTGTAAAGGACTGATTTCCTTAATTTCTCCAAGAATGTTTGTACTGTGCTGGTCCACTACAGATCCACCAAAGCCAGTATACTGATTTCCCATGGTGTGCAGTAAGGGATGTTTCATGAGGATCATAAGAACTTAGGTGGATGTTATAAACTGATTGTGAACATTCAGTGCCCATCAGTTGGTGCTTACCTGAGCTGAGGGCTTTTGGGAACACTGGCTTTGTGGACACATCTCCTATTGCTCGATGTAAATCCCTTTTAATCTCTTTGCATCCTTGCCTCTGACATCCTTTGCCATGTGCCCCTCTCCCAGTTTTTGTTGCTGCTGACAGCATTTTGCACAGAGTCAGGCCTCTGGCAGAGGGGCAATAGAGGGAGATTGTTTTTTGTTTCTTGGCACTGAGGGAATCTGGCTCTGGTGATGGAGCTTTAGGGCAGAGGGAGAAGTTTAGGAGCCCTTATCATGCCAGTGTTGTCCACAGGTTTTGTAACCTATAGCAGGTTTGGGGTTGAAGTCATTTCAAATCAAGCAAATGGAAATCGTAGCAAGCCCTAAAAAAACCATCTCCAGAGATTGCCAGTGAGTATTACAGGGAGATAACTGACAGGCAGCTCACTACAAGTCTTTGTGCATCCTCCCATAAAGGCAATCTTAAAATATAATGAATGTTAGTATGCTTTACTTAGTGCTCTTGAAAATGTCTTTGTAACAAGTTTAATTTCATTATTTTTCAGCATCTTTCTTGAGGTTTCCCCACACAACTTTTTGAGGTGGCAGCATCTTCTCTGTGGTCCGCTTTCTATTCTTGAAACAAATTAAGTTGGTGCTTGCTTTTGAGCTGCCATTTTTGCATGGGAGCATTTTTCTGTAAGTGGTGGCTGGTGTATTAATCCCATACTGAAGGTCTTAGATGCAAAGGTGCTGGGGGTGAGGAGAAGAGCCTCAGTTAGAAGCTTTTGAGTTCTTCAGGCATACTAGTTAAAACAGCCAAGTAAACCAAATTATTTTAAGCCCACTTTGTAAGTATTTTTCATACACTTCCCTCAAAAGAGTGAGAGACCACGAGTGATGTGCTCTGCAAAGACTCTGAAGAGTCTGCAGCCCCAACTGGGGGTCACTTGGGCAGGACAGCGTTAAAGAAAAAAAGACATTCTACTTTGAAAAAATTTTGAAAGCTTTACGTAAGTGAGAAGATTAAATACAGCAATGAAATGTTGTCTGCATTTGCTCCCTTCTGATTATAACCTTCCTTGTGTCCTGTGTATTTTACATTTTATATTCTGATAAAGTCGGATATTTATTCACATTTGATGTACTCTCTGATAACCAGTGTGTAGAAATCACCTTGCTTTAATTATTCCATTATGCAGCATTTTGTGAAAGAACGAAAATTGAGATGAGATTTTTTTCCCATTTTCAAAGGAACAGAGAAGAAAAATCTTTGTATTTCTGTACTGTAAAATTGTACATGGCTTCTCAGAGAACATGCATGCCCTGAACATAGACTTTTGCTATAAACTAGTTTATTTTGGTTTGAAACATTTACATCTTAGAAAAAGGAAATGTTGTAGAGTCATAGAGTTAGTGTAGGTTCCTGTGCCAAAAATGTGGTGCCTGAAAGAAAATTGTGTTCTTCTATGCATAACCATTTTAATCTTTCTGCAGACCTACAACAGCTGTGCCAGACTGTGCTTAAACCAGGAAACAGTATGTCTAGGAAGCACTGCTATGAAGACTGAAAATTGTGTGGCCAAAGTAAGTAAGAGAATGGCTTTGGTTTTGAGGGATTCTTAGCAAATTGTTTATTGTTAGTCAACAAAAAGTTCTTGTTAAATATTACGCTTAGGAAAAAATATTTAAACAAAGAGTAAGTATTTTGGGTAGGCTTTTCTGTCCTTCAGTGTAGGATTCTGTTTTGCTGTTTTTCTCTGCTGGAAATGATTACTTGAGTCCTGAGCAATGTGGGATTGAAGGGTTCATTCTGCCATACAAGTAATAGGCTTTTCCAGTGGGATGACCTATGCCAGCCATGTAATTAGCTATGGCAACTTCAAATGACAAATGTCCAGATATATATTAGAAATACTGCATGAGAGCTCTGTGTATCATGGTTCCCTTTCTTAGCTACCAGAAGGGAGGTGCAAAAAGACTTTTCAATTTAAATACAGTGAACACTGTACTTAAAGGAAAGGGGCAAGGGAGATATTGCAGTCAGACTGGTAAGAAAATGAATTTATTAGCCTGTCACAGAAAAGTAATTTCTTGACAATTAAGGTAGATGTGATTGGAAAAGATGAGGTGCCATTAGCTGCCCTCTTTTCTTAGAATTCGGCATAACTAGAGTAAAAATGTACAGCTTGGTCTGTTTATGAATGGAGGACATTTGAACCATGATGATGTGTGGAAAGGCTGCATGAAAGATGCGTTTAGTCTTGTGTAAGCTTTGTATTTCCACTGAAAGGAAGTTCAGAATGGGCATGCAGGACAGATCGGTGCATGCAGCCATCTGTTACTGAAACCAGCTGGCATTTTGTGGCTCCTCTGTCACCACAAACCTGACCACTCAAAAGCCTGTTTTCTCTTTCAGTTATTATTCCTTGATCTTCTTGAAGTCCATTTCTTTCATACTTTGATTGGTTGTTAAAGGTGCCTTGTCCCTTCAGGGGCCACTTTTGTACTGACCTTTAAGATAATTTCCCAGCTAAATCTTTGCTGAGGTTTTGCTGGTGAAATTTGGATGTCCCATTTCTTTTGACACTTGTCAGGGAATTGGCTACCATAGAAGTTTGTAATGATGGTTGCAGGTGGCTTAGCTCTCATAAACTGTGCTTGACATGCCAGTTACCTTCCACTGGAGAAGCACTTCTGAGAGAAGCTACCAGTCCTGCTACAAAGTTTGATACCGGCACTTCCCTTCTTAACGTGACTGCTCTTGCACACTTCCTAAGGTGCTTTATGATACAGACTAGGTGAAACTCTTTAAGCAGAGCAACTCTGGCTGAGTTGTCTCATCATAGAGCATTGTTCCAGTGCCATAAAGCAGCTCACAGCAAGCTCAGGGAGTAAACCCATTCAACCCCATCTGCTCTACAGTGTCCTGTTTGACCTGATTGTCTCACTAAGGAGCAAGGGTGTGCAAGAAGTACTGCCAATTTAGGTGGTGCCTCTTTTAAATAAAAGCACATACTTTAACAACTTCATGTCCTTACTAATAAGCTCTCCCAAAGTTATGTTTTCAGCAGGTTTGTGGTGAGAGGTGTGGAGGTGTGGGTAAAATTCAAGGCAGGAACAGCAAAACTTGTTTCATGCTGTTGAGGATGAATTTGAGACATCATCCTGGAGATAAAAAAGTGTATGTTTTTGAAGTATCATGTCTCTATATGCTGTAGGGCAGTATATGTGTATATATACTCTTGGACAGTCTGCCATCATATAGGTATGGAAAACCATATATAAACATACATATATGTATGCATACATACATGCACATGCATGTGTACATATATATATATATTTCTGTAAAAAAGCATAAGGACTTTTCTGGGGGTATAATTCCTCTATTACTTGCTTGCCTGGCTGTTGTACTCCTTTCCTTTGCCTTCCTATCTACAAACCAAATGAAGTTGCTTCTAAGAAAGCTTGTCTTTCAAATTCCAGAAGTTTCAAAGCATTTATAAATCCAGCTATCTAAATGCAGATGGTTCAGTGATGGCATAGGCAAATTGCACAACTCTTAAATGTTCCCTAGGTGAAGGGCTTAAATGGGATTTAGGGAGTCCAGAGGCTTTCTCCCACCACATGCACACAGCGAGTTTTATCCTCCATGACTGATGTATTTTCTAGCCTCGGACTTTAAAATGTTTTGTCAGGGAGGTGAATACTGGAAGGTGCTGCAGTTTTCATTATCTGCAGCAATTTTCCAAATGTAGGGGGTTCAATTTTTTTTTTAACATTCAGTGAAACACAGGAAGGGTTACTTTGAAAATCTTTATTTTTTCTGATTCTGCAGTGCAGTATCAGCCTTGACTGGGATCCACTGTCTGCAATATCAGCTGCTTGTCAGATGTGTCAGTCAGTCTGCAAGATACAATTTTTCTGAAACTAAATTTCTGATTCTGCACCTATTTTCAGAAAAGATAATTGTGCTCTTTTAAGACTGTATTAATGGCATTTGCTGATGGTGTGCTTGACATTTCTAAAAGTTTGTTCAAAGTTTGTTCATGAAATGCAGTTCCTTTGCGCCCACACGTATCAATATTGAGGTGTCTTCTCTCAGACTGGAGCATTGCCCATTTATTAAACTCTCTTGTGAACAAGTGCTTCTGTGTAGGACATCCATTGTAGACTACCAACCTAACAACTGGCATTTTCCTAAAATAGAGGGGGAAAAAACAGATACACATATTCAGGTGTGGAAAGCAGCATAGGGCCACAGTATTTTGATCAGTCAAGGAAGTTTGTGTTTGTTAGGAAGCCTTGTCTGTCTGGTTTGGTGTACAGTGTCATGCTGACTCTGCAGCCAGGTGCTCAGAGCCTTTTGCAAAACTATGAATTAACTGGTTTTATTCAGACATTTTAAAATAAAGCTAGAATATAATATTTTGGTGAATCTTTGTGTCTTGTTCTTAGGCCTTCTTTTCTGGTATTTGTCCTCTGAAACTCCATTGATAGGACTTGGACCTGTTTGGGTAAAAACAAACAAGGAGCATTAGAAATTGTTTCAAGTGTGTGCATGTTTTGACTGAATAGCTGGGATCTTAAATTAAAAATTATACATTGTGATGCATAGATTTCATATGTGTGATCTGTGACATCATTTCTCTTGCATGTGCCAGAGTTTTTCTGTTATTTTTTGGCATCTTTTTGCCCATTGCCTTTGAGCGGTCAACAAATCTGATGTATATTCAAGCTAATGTCTTTTAAAAGGAAATGCAATCTCTAATTGTGTTTTTTCATGTGTGTACACACACAGGCATATATATAGAAACTCCTTCTTATTGTTTCTTTAGATACCAAAAAATCTCTGCAAGAGGGTTTCTTTTAATGATACTACTGGTGTGCAACCACAAGTGGACAACTTCCTCAGGAATTGGTGCTAGGTGCTTAAATAAGGTAGAAATGTAGCATGAACCTGGGCTCCAAGGACAGGGTGTTTGATTTTAATGAGGCTTATTGAAATCTGGCCAAATGAGCATCTGTTCCTATTGTTTGTTCCATATTTTGTAAGCCAGTATCTTCAGGCAGATAATGGTGCTTCATCCTCAATTAGAGAGGGACATAGTTAAAAGTCCCCTGGCATCTGGTATGTCACTAGGATTCTTTTGATGCTCCTGGGTGTGCAAACAAGTTTCTCTTCCGTTCTGAACCCAGGAAGTCTTTCTGTAGTGGCCTTCACACTTTCTGTTTGATGTGTGGTGAGGGATGCTCTGGTGTGTCTCCAGTCTCCTTGGCTGAGTATTTGCTTGGATGGATTGTATACAGTTCTGTTTTTAAACAGAGGTCTTGACTTTTCACACCTTTATGTGGTGTGTTAGGTCTGAGTTCTGCTGTTTGCTTCAAGTTTGTTAGATTTTGCATCACCCTGGATCCTAGAAATACCCTTTTGATTCCAAGTGCTCTTTCCTTTCCCAACGGGAGATTGTATAGCTGATCTCAGAGCTCTGCAGTCAATACCCATTTCCTCCATTCATTAGATAGGTCTTACTGTTTGTTAACTCCTGCAGTTGGTTCCAGTTCATCTGTATCTCCTATACAAAGGAGTGTTCTCAGTTTCATTTTGCACTTTGAATTCTTTCCTACTTGTGCCAGAGACAGGCACCCTGTGACATCCCTGCAAGAGACAGCACTGATGAGACACCTTCAAAATGGCATACAGCATCTCCAGGTTTCTACTTAGTTCTGGACCCAGCAGCAGCAGCTGGGAGAGGTTCTCTCCCTCTACCATGATCTAAGTAAAATTGGAAGAAGAAAAATATAGTCATGCATACCACCCTTGAAAAATCAGACTTTTGTTTCAGACCAAGCACTGCTTGCTACTCACATAACTGGTCCTACCAGTGATAACTGGTCTTGCTTTTTAAGGTCCTGGCAAACTAAGGGACTTCTCAGGGTCTTTTAAGCATTTTCTGTCTTTCAGGGAATCTTTGCTATTCATCATACTTCTAATGGTGGGACAGAGATCTAGTGTGCTTAATTCTGGTAACACAGAACAGGCCTTGGCACTTCCAGTATACTATGTGAAATTTCCTTTCAAAGATGCATCTTATTATTTAGCTGTAGCTACACATTTACATTCAAGGGTGATTCAGCTAAAGCAAGGAGTGGTGGAAGTAGCTGGTAATTGAAATCTTTTTTCCTTTGTCAGTTCTTTCTGCATCACTACTTTTGAATTTTTAGAACAAACATTGTCTGCACAATAATAACATTAAGTCTGGAATTTTTATATGAATTTAAAGGAGCAGCCACAAGCACTCTTTAATAAAGAAGCGTTTAGGGTTCCAGGCTGGATGTTCCAGTTGGCAGTAGGACAAATTGATCTGAAGATGTCCCTCTTGTACTCTCAAGTCCCTTTATGTCACAGATTGATGGCTCTTTTTTTCCAGAGTGTGTGTCTGCATTTACTTTGCATGAATAGCACTACCAGCTCAGAGTTCTGCTGTGATATACCACTGAGTCTGTGCATCTTCAGATAATGCAGTTTTCTAGTGCTTTTGAAGGCTTTCCAGTCCCTGAGATTGAAATGATAGCAATTTAATCATGAACAAATATTATTCGACTATCAACCTTCAGTTTTGAGATATTTCTTCTGCTGTTTAATAAGAAGGTATGTTAAGAATAAGAAGCTTCTGTGTAATGATGCAGAGGGACTGTCAGTGGATGTGCTTCCAGCCCCAAATCCCTCAATAAAGTGTCCTCTACTGTGTCTTGGATATACCTTTCTCTGGGAGAGACAGCAGTCTGAGTTTGTTGCAAACTGGATAAACACCACCTCAGCCACTGGCTGATAGAGATGTAAGCATGTCATTTTACCCTTCTGTTGGAGGTGTTCTCTCTGTAATGAGAATTGTGTGAATGGCAGGCATTGCAGGGACGTTGCTGGGAGTACTTAACATGCAAAAGGTGCTTTGAAAGGGAATTCTCAGGCAGAAGAAATAGAAAATGGCATTGGAGTTTTATCTAAAAGCTTTGCCCTAATGATGATTTTCCTGTCACAAATACGACTACTTTTATCTTCCTTGCTAGTTAATCTATCTTTTTTTAGGTCAAGACAACCTTTATGCTTTAGCTTTATCTTGGTCTAATAACCTCTTTGCAAATGATGGAGAAAGAAATGTGATATTCCTGCTCCCCCCACTCCACCCCACCATACACATTCTCCAGATTTTGATAGACTTGTTTTATTTATTTCCAAAATTATATCCGCAGGAAACAAGCTGTTTAAATTCAGATTATGCTGAAGCAAAATGGTCCTGGTATGAGAAGCAACGTGCTGTTTTATGAGCGCAGAGTCCCTTTTCTCATAACTGATTGATAGTAAATATTTTCCTGAAGAATTATTGCCAACCATGAACAGTGCAACTGTTTCACTTTTTTTTCTGTGCTACTTGCTGTACCAGCCATTGTCTGTAATTAAGATCTACAATTCACAATGCAGACGTTTGCACTTCCTCTGGGTCTGAGCTATTTATAAGGCATTTCAGCTGTTCAGAGTTTCTTTTGAGTGTTAAACTATGTGTAAACAGGCTTCTTTAGTCTTCAGTTACGCAAACATTGTGGAGTGGCTGTCATTTCTGCTTCTCTTACCACCCAAAATGACTTTGCATGTCAATGAAACCACAAATTAAAAAAGAATTACACTTGGGGTTTTTTTAAATGCAACAGAGACTTTGAAGAAATAGCAATATAAAAGCTAACTCATACATTGCTTTGTAGCTGAGGGTCTCTTAAGCATATTATGGAGATCAGTTCTCCAAGCTCTGCAGTAAGGATGGTCAGGCAGGGGATAGGCAAAATCTTGATATGAAGAATCATTTTCAAAGTTTGGCCAACTCAATGGAGATGTTTCTACACTTTGGACCCCATGATTTGGAATCTTGATAGAGCAAATTGCATTACATTTCAGATTGAGTTCAATAAATACTGGAAGGTCCCTCCACAGATCATCTCATGTTTGAGGGGTGTCAAGGAAGAGTTTTCTTGTGGTGATGACAGTCAAGCTGGAGCAGGTTATTTGTGGAAGGTCTGCAGCCTCCATCCTTGGAGTTTTAAAAGACCAGGCTAAATGAAGCCGTGAGTTCCTTGATCTGACCTCATACAGCACCCTGCTTTGAGCAAGAGGCTGAGCTGGAGAACTCCAGGGGTCTCTTCTAAGTGAAACTATGTTGGAATCCTCTCAGTGTACAGACAGTGAAGATGTAATGGAAGTCTTGTAAAATGTAGAACTTGACCTGGCATCCTTAGTCAGAATTCCTCTGCGACAATATTAAGTGTAGGATCACGTGCGGTTGTTCCTTGCTGTGTGTTTGCTGGTTTGGTGATGGGTACTCTGCATAAAGAATTACAGCCTTGAGGTCTTCATTCCAGATCATCACATCAAGCTTGTAAGAAGTGTTGGCCAGGATAAGTGGCCAACAAAACACAACCAAACTGGACTTGCATTTACAAAGTACTTTAGGATCCTTCAAGCTGGAAATATGAAACAATTTGGGATCCAAGTCATCTGTGGCTTTGGTGATAAATGGTGGCAGACATGGGAAGCATTGCTTTTTAAGAGTGCTGCAGTGACAGGACCCTCAGATGGTACAGAATGCATGACATTAGATGTATTTTTAGTATTTTTCAAATACAAGAATTAAAAAAGTTGTTTGAAAATATGCCCAATTCTTCTGCTAAAGCTTGTGGTTTGAAATGCTGTAATAGCAGTTTCCTAGTGTAGCCCACTGCGGGGAAGCCACTGTTTTGGCCAAGTATCACATTTCAGAAGGCTGAGTGAGTTCTGAGTTCAGCCTAGCAAGAGAGCACCCAAAAATGAGGCTGTTTTTGTAGCCTGAGGGGGACTAAGGTGGGGTGGGCTCCAACATCTTTGCTGTTGGGAGCGGGCAGAGGAGGGAGGCGGCGAGGAGCGGGTTCATGGCGAGGCGCGCACTGCAGCACTGCCCAGTGGTGCATGCCGGATCACCCGCACGCAGAGATCACATGGCTCCTCCAAAAGTCAAACGATCAATTCGCCTCGTTTTGGCTCTGTACTTAATGCACAAACAGTGCGATCTGCAGGGCTGTAATTGCATTGTTAGGGCCAAGGAACAAGCCTGTGCCTTTTCAGCAGACAGCTGGCAGGGAAAGAGGCATGTTGTTAGGAAAGAGAGAGGCAAGGCAAATAAAATTACTGCTAACGCTCAGAGATCGGCAGGAGTCCTACTTGCCTAATCTTACCGGTGGGAGCAAGCGGCTGTTGTAATCCAATTATAGCAGCATAAGCAATTTGTTAGACACTCCGCATAATGTAACAATTTCCCAATAAACTCTGACTTGTAATAACGTCGGCAAGAGCCCACATAAATCTGCCCGAATGGTGGGGGCTGGAGTGTTCGGCTGGGGGCTTGTAATTTGTGCCATCAGCACGTTTTGTGGAGTGTGGTGTGGTGCAGTCTTTCAGTTCAGGAATTTTAAGAGGAAAAGCGTGGCACGCCCCTCCAAGAGAACACCATTAGCAAGGGTCAAAAGAGATGCCAAACAAAGCTGGGAGGTAGCTTTTCTAGGAGGGAGGAAAAATCAAACCCCAAACGCACGGCCCTAGCTGATGAGGATTTAAAAATATTAAAAAGCAGTAATGGAAATTGTAGCATTTTAAATTACATCAGAGGGAGGAGGGGGAACTAGAATTACATCTGGTTTGGAGCGGGGGGAGGAGAATACCCTTCTTCATATGTAAGCCATTTAAATATTAAAAAAGATGCTCAAATCTTGAAAGGGATGCTCTGTGCTTACAAGACAGAGAAACCACAGATCCTGTCCCAAGCAATTCATAATCGACAAAGGAAAAAATTAAACCTTTTCTACTATCCAGTTACTCTCCCGTTGTCTTTCTTGCAGCTCCTAGCTGGCTTCATGCATATTGGCACAGTGTCTTGATGATGCATCTGAGAGATAAAACGTAGGTCTAGAACCATTCACTTTGAGCGTACCCCAGTGAATTTAACTTTTTTGGCACAATGATGAATGTCCCCTCTGGTTCATGCAGATCTACACAAAGAACTAATCTAATTTAGATATTATTTAAAAGTAAAATCAGTCTGCTGTGCTCTGGCTGTCACTCTTGGAGTACATTGCCAGTTAGAGCATCGTAGACACTAGTTAAGGGTTTATGTTTAGCAAGATTTAAGGTATCATATTTCTGTTAATCCCATTATTTAGCATTTCCCTTTGCTAAGATGCAGATAGGCAGCAGGCAAAATAATATAGGACCCTTTATATACAACATAGAGGCAGTCAGAGGTCCAGAATTTTCAAAACACATTTTCTAAACACTGTTGTGGTATAGAAATTTCTGACTTCATACTGCTAACAATACTTTATTCATTTCTTAGCTCTGGGATCCTGTGAGGCTTTAGTGTGGAGTGACATTTCTGAATGTGTTCCCAAATTGTGGCAGCATAATACCTTTGTGTAGGGTAAAAAGTAGCTCCCAGCCATACAAAAGAGTTTCTCTTATTTGGACCTTCTGCTACTCTCAGACCCTGTGTTTTGACGCTGGGCTATGCAGGTTCTTTTGCTTAGCCAAAAAAAACCCAACAGAAAACCAAACCCAATACTAAATCACTGACCTTGTACATACAGCTCATACAATCATGCCTGTACCGTGTCTTCCTTTACGGTAGTACTGTGTTTTGTGTGATTATGGGGTGTATTTACATATTCACCTGCCATACTAGTCCTGAGATGATTTTTATTTAAACTATAGAAGAGTAGCTGAGACGTGCACGCAGGCTGCCATGCAGATAATGCTGCATATTTTGCCCTTCTTTATGTGGAAGTCAAGCTTCCATTGTTCTTAATCTTTGTTGTCTGCCAGCGTATCAAGATAACAGGCTGAGACAGCGAGCATTTCCAAAAGTATCCTAATAAATATTTTCTTGCTACATAAGTGCACCTTAAAAAGTGTGCTTAAAGAGGACAGGTATTATCTTAGTTTACCGAAGCTGAATCAATAAACTGCAGTGCTTCTAATAAAGCCACTCAGTGTCTGGGTTTAACTAATGGCTGATTTTCACGGCTTTGACAGTGAGCTGTGTGCGTTATTTTCTCCTGATATTGTAAAAATAATGAGAGCAAATTAGAACAATCAGTTTACCCCGATAGCTGCTGATTGGAGGTGATGGGCAATATGGCAGCGGGTAATCCATCTTCGGGCTCCTGTCACATTAACTTCAGCAGTGTGGAAAAGATCAGGCGGAGCGAGTGGGAATCCTGCCCAATCAGAAAGCTGAAATTAATGAGAAGAGCATTGTTCTGTGATCAACCTTTTAATTAGCAAGAGTGGAGATGGAGGGAGTGATGAAGCTGGCAGCACAGCTGCACAATGTTGGGCATGTTTTCGGCGAGGGGGAGGAAAAACATGGGTTTTAAATTACCCCTTCTGTGCTCCCTGTACACCAGCAGTGTGTCTTCATTCTAACCCCCTTAAAAGATCTTAATAAACAGCCACATCCAGGTTAATATTGCAAACGTGGCTGTTACTAATGAGTAGTTTCGAAGTAGGTCGTTTCAGGGGTCATTTAGGAAAATGTTGATCACTGTTTACAAAAAAGAGAGAGAGAGAGAGAGAGAGAGAGAGAGACAGGGTTTGGTGTTAAAGTTTCACTGCATCAAGGAAAGAAGAGGAGGGAGATGGATAAAATTAGAGTAAGGGACTGCCTGTTTTAATACTCCTCTCCTTATTTAGTATATGTTTGAAATAAGATTCCTCAGCATATATTTGAAACAAGACTCCTCAGTTAAAAATACTGTGTGCCATGTGGCTTTCAGCAGCAAAAAAAGAGGAGACATTAAATACTGGGTTGATTTCCTAATGCTTCTTTTTGTTGGTTTTTTTTCCAATGTGTTTTTTTGCCCCAGTATTTTTTGTTTATTCACTTAACAACAAGAAATTGTAATTAAAAATATTTGACTGTTGTAATTGCTAAAATTGACTTGATTTTTTTTCCTGGTGGTTTGAGAAAATCACAGTTTTCTCAAGTGCATTCTAAAAACAGATACTGGAGTTAATGGCTGTCAGTTCTGAATACCAGTCTTAGGAAAATCTTTATTTTTGTAAAGGGAGAAAAATAATGGGGGGGCGGGGGGGGGAAGTGATAGAGCAATTTCTGGAAAGGAAAATAAGAAATGTTAGAAAATAATATTTATGTTTGCAGTGGGAACGCAGCTCCCTCGGATTGCCACAATTCCTGTTTTTCCTTCCTTGCTCTCTGTATTGTTGTTTTCAGACAATTCTTTTCTCCTTCCCCGTAATACCTGAAGAAGTTGTAGTGGTAGAAGAGTGAGGCTCCATCACACTGTGCACAGCAGCTGTGCTGCTTTCCTTTCATTTTTCCAGTCAGAACCCAGACTCTCTTTACTTTGAGGTATTCCACTTTGTGATGCTGAACAGCAAATAAGCTCTTGTCAGTTTGCAGGAGGAGGCAAACGCCAGCGCCCTGCACGCAGCGAGCCGTACAGGCTGGTTGGGTGAGTTCTGAGCTCACTCCCACCGGCAGCTTCGTGCTGCCTGCTTTGGGTAGGCAGCACTGAGCTGGGGAGGAAAGCTGCTGTGGGTGAGCTGGGCTCCTTTGGGGTTCAGTTCCAGGCAGATCTCACCATCATTGCTTACTGTAGTATTTGGGATATTCCGAGTTTTGTACGAGCTATGTAATCTCTTTCCTTCTCAGCCCTCTTTATAAAATGAGGGCTTGGTATGAGTTTGGTGGTGTCCACATAGCTTTTATAAGCTGAAAGACACTGCATCTCCACACAGAAGTTAACCTGGTAAAACACAGGCTTTTTGTACTATCTAACCAGTTGGATTTCTAATACAATAATGAGTGGGGCTTGCAGTTCTGCCTGTAAAGGTTGTCTTAATATTTTCGTTTGTACAAAACAGTTCCAATTTTCTATAACTTTTTCACTATTTAACCCTTCAAAGTAACATTTTATTTCAGCCTCCCACTCCCTGCAGCCTAAGGCAGAAAAAAAATTTGGTGTGTGGGATGAACTGTATTCACTTAACAAACAGCTGTTCAATATTTTATTTTATTCGTATTGCTTGTTCTGTGCCCCAGGCTGTATTTATTGCATGCCTTTCAAGTCCTGGTCAGAATATGGAAATAGGGACTGCCTCCTGGGGGTTTCCCCTACACTTTCAGTGCTTCACAAACCTTAATTAATCCTTCCAGTGTTTCGTGGAGTGAGTGTTGGACTCACAGCATCCCTTTTTTGCAGAGAAGTTCAAAAGTTATTTTAACAGCTGAAATTTAGGAAGGAAATAGTTTATTTGTGGTAAGCAATGAGGTCTCACAGGAGGAATATTTGATTAGGAATTATAGCACCAGATTTTGAGATATCTTTTATCTTTGCCATATTCTGCTTTTCTGTCTCAGTTCTTTCATCTGTAGAAGGATAATGCTGCTTAACTTTTCCTCATTAGACTTTCGGGAATCTAGAAATGTGGTATCAGTTGAAGCATTTTTTGTATTTAAACACTATTTTTGTTTATATACACCTCATGTTGATTTAGGCTCTGTTCTTGTGGCATCTTCTCTCACCCCAGGACCATGTACATTTTTTAAGGGCTGTGTTAGGCATACATCTTGGGAAAGATGCACTTACCAATGGTTGCATTCTAATGGCAGTCAAATATGATCCTTGTGGGAGGCAAGAGGAAAGTCAAAGAGAAAGTAGACAGTTACTAAGCCAAACATTCTTGTGGCATAAAACACCAAAAGCTCTCAACACCTTTTGTTCTCCTTTAATAAAACTCAAGACCCAGTAAATTATTCCACAGCTGCTTAAATCAGTTTTTCAGCTTCCAAAGAGATTCCCCTGTGGGCGGAAACCAAGTGGTAAATTCTTGCCCCAAAGTAATCATACTGCAGGAGAATAACTGGAAAGATGCAATGTGTTGCAGAATCCACCTTAAGTATGGAGCTTACCACCGTGACTCTGTAATGGGATGTCCCAACATGGGGTATAATATCATAAATACTGTAAATATGCCATTTGTTAACTAATAGGCAGCCTTGGGATTGTTAATGTTTGTATATATGTTAAAATGAATGTAGAGCCAATATTAATTCTTTTTAAACCTAGTAAAATAATTCATTCTAGCTCTTGGCTGGGTTTTGCAAGAGTATGTTTTTATCAGTGTTGAAATTCTTGGTTAGGTCTATGTTTGACTTAATCAAATTACAATTTCTTTCTTTGCTCTCTGAGGACTAGCAACCTGTCTACTAGCTGTTGACAGAATATCAGCAACATTTTTTAAAATTCCTCTCTTTTTAAAATTTTCTATAAAAACTGTATTAAACAGAATTACAATTTTCAGACTCAATTTAGCCTGACTTTTGCATGTTGAAAAGTAACAGCAAATTTCATATATCAAAAGGTTTTGTATAGTTTTTGTACCTACATTAGTAATGCTCTTCTTTATACTCTTTTACATATAGTAATACTCTTCCACAGAAATCCTTCTTTTCTTAATGCAGTAGTATTTATTATAGGTGAAACACTTTAAAATTTGAGATTCAAAATTTTCACTTGATTTTAACTGTCCCTTCTCATATAAGCAGTATGAGTCAATGTATGATACATAGTAATTTTGTTTCTTGGGTAGTCAAACATAGTATCTGTTCTATAAAATGTAAGTATGTTAAATTCATTTTGTTAATAACTTTAAAACACAAGGATAACATTTATTTTAAGAGAAATAACTTCGTAAGTTTGCTTATTAAGGTTTTTTGTTAGCTAAACTGTTTTTGTTAAGAAAAACAGTTTTTGTTAGCTAAACAGTCACTTATAAGCTGTTCCAGAATGTAATTTGTCTTTGAAGAGATTATAAGACCTTAGCTGTACTAATGAAATTAATGCATATTTTAAAGTACTAGTTCCTGAAATATATCTTGCAGTTCCCATGAAGGTGGGTCAGAGAAATGTGAATTTATGCATTGCATAGATAAGTTATCAGTTGGGAAATGGGAGCATCACTGTTGATTCTGCAGTCTCGTATCCTACAGTAATGCTTAATAGAGTAAAGCAGTTCTCATAGGACAACCTGATGTCTTGGCCTCAGTTTACTTCCAAATATGTAATTACCTTTATTTCTGGGCACTTGTTACCATAGTAGCGTCTTTGGGTCAAGTACTGACAGGTGGAACCCCTTCAAATATGAAAAATCAGATCAACGCACTTCAGATCCTGTCCTCAGGTGGAGACACATTTTCTTTCAGAGTTTCCTGATACTGCACTAAAGAACTTTTCATCTTACGTAGGACCTCAAGTGACTCAACATAAATAGTTTGTGTGGAGGTCAGACACTTGCCTCCATCTCCATTCTTTCAAAGTAAATCACTATCAACTGTCAGGAGAGGTTTTGATGGTTGTAAGAGTTGATTTGGAGTCATACTGGGATCCAGCTGGCACCTGAGTCTGAGTTTTTGCTCTTTGCAATCTCAGGAGTTTTCAGATAGCCACTGCAGTCTATACCCACATAACTGATCAGTTAAAGGCACAAGACAGCAGCAATAAACCATGTAACTTTTCTTTTAATCATAGAAACAATAGACAATTGGCCCTGGAGAAAATGGAGTTCATAGGTGCAGCATCTTGCTGCCCAGCGGATCTTGGCCTGATCTTCCCAGTAAGTGACTTGAAGGCAACTCCTCCAGTAGAAGTGCCTTCATATCAGGGACTCTAAGGTCACTTGCATTTCTCACATCGGGGTCTTCATCTGACATCCAGACATCACATGAGTGAAGAACTTAAAGGTTTGTCCCAGGTCCTGTGAGAGATTACCTGGAGGCAGTGAAGGTATGAAAAGAGATATTCTCTGTTCCCATGTAATACATTTATTATAAATGTATCAGACACCATGAGGGATATCCTGTGAAACCAGTGACAAGCACAGTGAATATGGCCTCAGGGCAATCTGAAGTTACCTGGGAGTTTCCTGGAGGCAAGATTGATGGATAAAACCTCACCAGAATAGGTACTGTTCCTGTGTGTCATGTGCAACTCAGCAGTTCAGCACATGGTGGAAAGGTGTAGGTTGTACATTTCATAAATCTCAGATAGGCTCGAGCTCACTGGGCACTTGCCAGACTGAAAATTAACAGCTCTTCCAGACATTCATGGGAGAGGAATGAAGCCCCATCTTTGTGTATTAACAAAGTGGAGTGTACAGTCCCATCAATGTTCTCTACTCATTCAAAGTCAGTTTTCTCAGCTGCCAATCAGCAAGTTTGCATCTGTGCCTTTTCAGGTTTGCTCTGAATGATGAATGTCTCTCGCAGAACAAGACATTATCAGCCTTGTTACACCAGAAGGGCTGGAAGGAGGATCCAGGGAACTACAGGCACCAAGTAGACCTTGGTGCTGGGGAAGGTCATGGAACAGATCATCTTCAGTGCCATCATGGGGCACATATGGGACAAACAGGTGATCAGCTCCAGTCAGTGTGGGCTGTGAGGGACAAGTCCTGCTTGTCCAACCTGATCTGTGGTAAGGGAAAGGCTGTGAATGTGTCTACCTAGACTTAGTAAATCCTTTGATGTCATCAAAGGATTTGATCCTTTGATCCTTTCTCTCCTGGAGAAACTGGCCAAGCCCAAAGAGTGGTGGTGAATGGAGTCAGATGCAGCTGGTCACCAGTTACCAGTAATGCTCCCCAGGGCTCAGTATTGGAGCCAGTTCTGTTTAGTATCTTTATTAATATGGACAAGGGGATCGAGTTACCCTCAATAAATTTCCAGATGACACCTAATTGGGTGGAGTGTTGGTCTGCTTGAAGGTAGGAAGGCTCTGCAGAGGGATCTCTGGATCTGTGACTGGCTGGGTCAATGTTCCACGGCCAACTATGAGAATCAGGAAAGTGAAGTGCCAGGTCCTGCACTTGGATCACAACAACCCCACACAGAGCTGCAGGCTGGGGCAGCATGGCTGAAAACTGCCCAGTAGAAAAGGACCTGTGCGTGCTGGTCAACAGCAGCTGATCATGAGCCAGCAGTTGCCCAGGTGGCCAGGAAGGCCAGTGGTATCCTGGCTTGTATCAGAAGTAGTGTGGCTGGCAGGACCAGGACACTGATCATCCCCCTGTGCTCAGAACTGGTGAGGCTGCACCTCAAATTCCAAGTTTTGGATCCCTTACTACAAGAAAAATATTGAGGTGCTGGAGTGAGTCCAGAGAAGGGCAACAGAGCTGGTGAAGGGTCTGTGAGGAGTGGCTGAGGGAGCTGGGGGTGTTTGGCCTGGAGAAAAGGAGGCTCAGGGGCACCTTATTGTTCTCTACAGCTGCCTGAGAGGAGGGTGTAAAATAGTGAGAGTCACCCTCTTCTCCCAAGTAACAGGACAAGAGGAATTGGCCTCGAGTTGTGCAGGGAAGGTTTAGATTGGCTATTATAAAAACATTTTTCACTGAAAGTTTAATGGAGCATTGGAAGCCTGCCCAGGGAAGCTGAGTCACAGACCTGGAGGTATTCAAAGACTTGTATATGTGGCATTTAGTTTAGTGGTGGACTTGGCAATGTTAACAGATAGACTTGATGATCTTGGAGGTATTTTCCAACCTCCATGACTCTACAATTCCACCTTCTGGAACCTTGCAGGTCACTGGTTCCAGCCTCTTGTAGATACTACTACTTTCCATTGTCTTGTAGATACTACTTTGTCCCTTTAGTGAATTTACTGAGTTTCATCTTACAGTCAGTTTAAGGTCTGGTCTGCAGTCTTTTTTTTCCACTGTTTCCATCAAAAGATTTTTCCAGAACCCAGTTGTTCTAATAACTGGAAATCCCCAGTTAGAGTTTCCAAGCTAGTTCATTCATGGAGAGATTGTACCACTGGTTCCTTGTTTCTTCCTTTTGTTTTAATAGTTCTTGTTCCATTTTTGATGTTTATCCACATACAGTTTTGAGAGCTGCCATACCTGCTTTGTTTTATTAGGACAAATTGAATGGTCCTTAGGGAGTTGTATGATTTAAGAAATGGAAGAGAAAAGATGTTTGAGCATTTGTGGGGTTGAAGACTTTGTTTTCTAGGAAGAATTTATTTATGTTTACTTTTCTGATCACTGTCTCTTAGACAAAAGTTGTCAAATTATTGCCCTGAACCATACTTCAGGTATTGACAGTCTTACATACATGTAAAGATTTAATCCTTCTGGCTGATGCAGTGATACAGCCTGCATCCTTCTAAAAGGAAGAGTGAGCTTGGACTAATCACTGCATCATTCAACTTGTTATTGTCAGGTATCATGGTCCCTTGATTTTCCTGGAATATTGTTTTACCCTGTGCAGTACTCAGCAAATACTACTGCTTGACTGGAATACAGAATCATCCGTAGTCACTGCCACTAATTGGCAGATTTTAAAATTTATCGTTTTCTCGGAGGGAACTTGTAATGGGAAATAACTCATGTTGTGCAGTAAAAGCAACTGTTCCATATTTTCCTTCATGTATATTTAACACAATCTGTAATTTACAAAAATAGATTTGAATTAGTCTGCCTGTGGAAGCTCATACCTAAGATAACTTCAGCAAGGCAGGCAGTCCCTTGTTGCTTGTAACCGATGGCTTCGTTGAGGCTGCAGCTTGGAGGGAGACAGCAGTAGTCACTGTATGCATTGCTGAGCCTTACTGTTGAGGAAAACTAAAAATACGCAGCAAAGTAGTTGTGCTCACTACTAGTCCTGAAAATAGTATTCTAAGTGGCTGCAATCTTTAAAATTTTACCATAATAATGAATCTTGACAGGCAAGCAGTCCTTAGCTGCTCAACTCACGTGACGAGGCTGTTTGCCTGTGCCCAGCAGGCAAAGTTGCCTTCATGATGCCCTGAATTTTTGAAATACAATAGGTCTATCCTAAATATGTGTGCACAGGTTCAGATTCAACTGTCTTCTCATAATATTAAAGTCTGAAAAACTCCTGTTGCTTCTCAACACACAATGAAACCTTTGTAACAGTGACGATGAACTGAGAATTCAGTTAAAACAAGACTAAAATATTTCAGCATTGTTTTTTCTGACCTCACTTCTCTCACTTTAAACAACTGCTTTTGTTTAGACTAACATTCATTTAGAAGAAAATAAAAGTGAAAACCACTTAACAACTATACTACAAAAAATTAGATGGTTAATTAACTAAGACTTGTAATTTCTCAGCAAAGAAAGCTCCCTCTCTGACAAGTAAACCTTCCTTATAGGTCTTTGATTGTAGGTAATAAAAATGTTCTTAATTAATGCCAATTATGTGCATTTGTTGTTTTCTTTCAAGTCACTGTATTTTACAAAATTGTATAAACTACAGAGCTGAATCAGGTTGTTCTCCTGCCATGTTGATTTAGATCTGTCAGCCTTATTCTGGATCATAATTTGTAATCCCAAATAGTTCTGAGGTGCGTTGTAATGGGAGTATTGCAAGGTTCAATTTAGAAGACTGCAGATGATTAGACTTCACAGGCAGTTAATTAATTGTAAAACCTGAGTTTTGAAATTGGCTCAGGTCATAAGTGAAGACCTGTTTGGAATTTAATAATTTGTGGAGAGTATCAGCTGAAGTTCCTAGAGAACACAAGCATCATAAAAAAATCGATAGTTTTTGAAATTTTTTTAATAGTTGGACAGATGTAATTGAAAGTCAGTATTGGATGTCTGAACAGATGAATACTGCTTGCTCTCAGCTTGTAAAGCCAGAGGGCAGGTATATCTGCAGTATTCTTGAAGAACTTGGTCTTTAGTGGCGAAAAAATGAACAGCAAAGGCTTGTGAACCCTAGAGTTGGAAAGTCTTATTAAAAAATAATTGTCTATACAGCATCTTTTTAAGAGAGTTCCAGATTTTGCTTATGATAAATTAAATACGTCAACACCCAACAATTGTCACTATCTAAAAGCCTGTTAAGTGTATATGAACTTTGATAGTGAGATTAGAAATACAGAGAGTTAGAAATACAGGTTGGAAAAGACCTCAGGAGATCCAATCTTCTGCTCACTGCAGAATAGTCAATATTGAATTCATTACTCCCAAGTAAGCTCCACTGCCAGGAACCTGCTTCTCCTGGGTTTTGCATCTTCAGAACATCTGCCTACTATCTGAGGTCTCAGACTGCACAGAGAAATGAAGCCAGCACCTGCTTTGCATAAGAAGGGCTACATATTGCCCTAGCTGCTGCCTGCCTTTATCTCCTAAGATAGCACCAAGGACCACATCAAGTTATGTAGTCTTGAAGTAACAAAGACAGAAAGCCAGCTGCAAGCTGTTTTCCTAAAAGGAAGGGAAGTATATTGCTGCTAATATACAGAAGTGATCACAGATCTCAAAAGTTTCAGTGCTTGGTCATGTATGTGGGGGGAACTGCTGCTGCTGCCTTCCTGCTGCGTGGTCAGCACCACCTTTTACCTGTCTCATTCAGACCTAAACCACAGCTCTGTGGAGGTGGGGGGAAAACAGATGGGTTGTGGTGTCAGCCCAAAAGACACCCAGCTGAAGGTCACCAGTCCAACCAACAGATCTGCAACTGCAGAGATCTTGCTTTCACTTGAGATGTCCTTTCACTGCTGCTGGACAGGTCAGATGTCACACTATAATCCTTCCCTGCCATATGCAGGAGGTGTGGGGAGAGAGAAGTTGTTGCCAGTGCTTTTCTCCAAGTCCTCTTAAGGGGATAAAAGGAATGGCCTTGGATGCCATCTGTACTGCAGAAGGAAGGTCTGTGTGTCAGGATTTGGGTGCAGCAGCAGGACTGTGTACAGAGTTCGGGCCCAAAATGGCAAGGACAGCTGACAGATGGGACTGAGGGACATCGGCAGGCAATGTTGGGAAGTTTTGGTCAGGTGCTTCTGTCATCTACTTGGGTCTAGTTACTTCTAGTCTTTCTTGTTGGACTTGTCAGAGACATAAAAACGTAGCTGTGGATAGCCTAGCACATCCTACTGTATTTCCTCATCTCTGTCACATACAAATATTAAAATCACAAACTTCTAAACCCAGGCAATGTTCTGAAGTCCCTCAGTGGTTACGTGTCAGAATTGCTAAGATGACTAAAGAAACTTACGTAAAGCATATCCTCCCTAGGGCACTTACCTTCGGGATGTGAGTTGTTGCCATGTCTGTATTGATTTTGGAGTGGTAGCTGGGTGTTTCAGTTTGAGAAAACTCAACGTGAAATTTTTCATAACACTCGCCTTTTGGTTCTGCCTTGGAAGGCTGTGGAAACAATTAGTACTGCTGCATTTTTTCTAACTGGTGATGTGAGACCATGCCTTTACTAACGAGTCTGTTTTGTTTAGCTTTCACATGACAGATTTGTTTGCTGACACTTGAGAGGAAGTTTACACTTGTATGGTGTGGTGTCACTTTGTGACATTGCTCTCAACGAGCACCTTTGGTGCTGGGGCTTCGTTCCCAGCATTAAGCAGTGCTTTGTCTTTGTGTGAAGTGTGTTGGGACACGTCTATTTAACTGATAGGCTTGTGAAATGGAATGGCTTGCCTATGGCAGGACAGGAAGGGAGCAGGAGAGTTAGGAATAAAACTCAAAAGACTTGGCTCCCATTTCCCTTTCTCATTTTTACATTCGCTCTGCCAGCTTTCAGTTTATCAAGAATTAATAAGTAATAACCTATGATTGAAAAGGCCTGACACTCTTTCTGTCGTGAGATGTTTCTCTGTCTTCTGCATTGTGCAGAGCTCAGAATTGTTGCACCTTTTTAGCTTTACTTAAGCGGCATTATTCAATATTTAATGTGAAATAGAAACGCATTATTCACAACTGCAGTCAGCTGCATTGGGATGTTCGTCAGCCAAAAGGAGGTGAGGTAGCAGGACTTTTTGATGCCATGAAAATTGAAAATTTTCAACAACTTTTTCATTTAGTTTCTTGCTGCATCTCACATTGTACACACAGCTGACATGATAATCCTTCAGCTTGTCCTAAATTGCATTTTAAAATAGAGATCAGTTAATTATAGCAATCTGAATATTTTTAATCAGTTGTAGAGGGAATTTCTAATGACACTTGTTTCTCTTGAATTTCAGATAAACTAGTGGATGTGTTCTTAATTATGCATGTGACAAAAAAGTAAATCAAGTAAAAATTACAAACAACACTACCCAAGACTGCTTTGAGTGAGATCAGATAGTCGCAGCTCAGCATCTATGGCTCTTCTGTGTGGAGAGTGCTAGAGGGAGCTCTAACCCCTCGATCGAGGAACAGGCTGTCAATGGTGCATCTCAGAGTTTGGGCTCTGGTGGGAAACGTTGACTTTTTTTGACATTTTAATTTTATTTTGTAGAAGGAAGTTGCATATGGTTTTTCAAGTCATGAGCCCAGATTGCTCTTCCTAGATGAGAAGATGCAAATAGTGTGTTTGTGAGTGCACTATTTAATACAGCTATTGTGAGCTACCTGAAAATACAGAAAACAAGTGAGAGGTATCACTGAGATGTTTAGCAAAGAGAGAGTGCTAAAGTCTAATGGTCTTTTCCTTTCACAAAGGAGAAAAAAATTCTCACCATAGAAGACCTAATGGTATTTAAAGGAGAATACATTTCAAACTGTTGGAAGCAGAAGTTACTTTACTCAGCATGTAATAGGTTCTTAGATGTTTAGCCAATTATTATACTAGAAGTTATAGAAAGTGGTGGTGGTTGTTAGATAAATTTAGAAATGGGATGCATCAGTGTATGAGGATGGGAGAGATTTCTCACATCATATACTCCACACTGGTAACATTCTTGATATGACACGAAAGTAACTCTCAGAATGGGATGAAAAAAAGAAGAGAAAACTTGGGGTTTATTTGTAGAAAGGAAAATACAGGTGAATTGATGCTATTTTCATTGTTTATTAACAAACTCACTAAAAGGAATAGCAGAACCATGGCTTTGAGTGGAGGAACATTATGTGGAAAATACAGTATGTTGAAGGACCAAGTGAAGCTAGCAGACCTGTTTTGCCACAGTTTACTGGGGGATTTATATTGTTTATATGCTACATTCAAACCTGGCCACTTTTGATTGAGTCTACTGTAGGGAGAAGAGTAATGGAAAGCTTCCTCCCTCCTGTAGTTTGAGGTATTTTTTTTAAAGATTATTGGCAGCTAAACACTCAGCCAAGAAGGGATCCCTAGTGGAACAGTCTGTGACTTCCGCTTCTGAGTTATGCAATTTGAGTGTCAGCTGATAGGGATAAAGTCTGCTCAGCTGTGGAGCTGCATATGCCTTTCTGAAGTGCTGTTATGGTTAGACCTGGTACTTTGCTATAGCAGAGGGTACTGGTTTCTGCCTTTCTTCTGTCATGTGCTTTCACATATCAGCAGCAATTGGCCTAACACAATGCAATTTCTGAAGATACAGAATTCATTGTCTGTAGCTTGGATTTTTGGAGTCTGTTCCTCAGGTCATTAATCTTTTGCCAGCTACCAATGAAAGAATGGACCAACACAATCTTAAGATATAAAGTCAAAGAAAACTTCAAGGTAGGATGGACCTCTGGAGGTCTGCAGTTCAGCTGCCTGTTCAGAGGAGGATTACTTCACAACCAGTCCATTTTGCTTGGAACTTTGTCCATTCATATTTTGAATATCTTCTTTTTAATGTCCAGAGCTTTGCTTGTCTGCTGCTGTTGCCCCTCTTCCTGTTTTAACACACTTCTGGAAAGATTCTCTTTGCTCTGAACCTCCCTTTAGGTAGTGGAAGGCTGGTGGATAACCCCCAGACTTCTCTGGGTGAAACACATCCATCTTCCTTAGCAATCCCAGGGGTCCTCCATGGGAATCACCCTGGTTTGCCAGGAAGATAACGTTTGACTGAAAGTTTAGCAGAACAGCTTATCTGGAGAAGACAATGCTCATTAGTGAGAGAGGGTTATAGGAGGCTACAAGGCAAAATCTCAAGATTTTGGCTGCAGACCACTGACCAACTTGCACTGTACAAGAATATTTAATGGATTTGTCCTCTTAGAGCTGCCTCTGTGGTAGCTGCTAACAGCAGTAGCATTGGTATCAGCCAGTGTGAGTTGCTGAGATGTCCTCTTCTAGATCTGGCTGTAGTGGTGGAAAAGAATACCATGCAGCCTTTGCCTGGCTGCTGCAAGTTACTGCCCTCCAGGATCTGTCAGCAAAACTGCAAACCTGCTCTCAGTTAAGATGAGGTGTTTTAGTGTAGACAGTTTAAATAGCAGGTCTCTGCTAACAAGCTTATTTTGACTGAAATAGGTTAGGGAGTGCTCATGTAGCCAACTCCTCCAGCAGATCCAAGGAGTACATTTGCAATGGGAGCAGAGCACATACATGAATCTTGTGCTTCTTCAGAATGCTGCTGGGTTTTTGTTTTTTACATCTCTCCAGTATGCCTGGAAATAGGTATACTCCTGTAGCTGGGAAATATTATATGATACCCAGCATGTATATTCCTGACTTCAGCTCTGAATCTCTCACACTGCCTTGGCCAAGTAGTTTGGTGTGCTTATGCCCTCTTTGTTGTTGGTAACAAAGTGCATCTCAAAGGAAAAACTCATGGAAAATACTACTGAGTAAGCCATCTTGGAGGACTTGTGTTTCCTGGTGCTAAAAGTTTTACATAGGCAGAACCAAGTAGTTGGAAAATCTCAGTAGTGTTACTGAGAGCAGGTTTTTACAATCATTCTCTCTCCCGTTGTGTTGTTCACAGTGGTATCAGTCTTCTCTGTTACTTAAGCCATGTTTTGGATCACTTGAGTCCATCTACCTGTTCCTGACTGCCTTTCTCTCTATTAGGGGAGCACATGAAGTAAGGGGGAAATCAACAGTAACACCCATTAAGAGTGACTTCACTCAGGCAGTAGATCATGCTTGAGTGTTTTAAAACCAGGAGCAACTGTTCCAGAAAACTGTAAAACTGCTGCTTAGAGCATTGTTTACTTATGTCTCTCCCTGACATAAATGAGCGCTTTGCTGCTACTGGCCATTACCTGATGACTTCAGTAGACTGGTTCTCCAAGTCATAATGTAAATATTCCTTCCCTCCATTAACAGTAATAACATGTAATGGTCCCAGCAATTCAACTGTGGTTCTGGTAGCCATGCCAAGGAAGAAAGTATTTCCTTTGGTGGTTTCCCCTGGAAGAGATTTGTTGCTGGAGTACCTGCTTTGAAATTAGTATATGATCATTTTACAGCTAGTAAAAAGTGTGCTCTGAAATCTAGCCCTTTAAGAGTGATGGTGCCTGCCCTCCCCCCCATATGTCTAGATAGGCATTTGGTCAGGGATCATAGTTTGGGAAAGTAACATATGCCAGTGCTGTGCTGATGCAAGCAGATTTCTCATCAGTACTTGTTATTTGCAAAGACAACTTGGAGATGAGGAGGAGGAGAGGGACTCCCAATTCACATCCATTGCTGGCATCAGAGAAATTTTATTTTGGAGGTTTTTGTCAACACTTAAAATCTAGGTGGGAGACCTATATCGAAGGAAAGTTTACAGTAAGAGCTATGAGATTCCAGACAATTAAACTTTATTAGCCTGTCTGAAACATTAAGTATTAGCTTAAAAGAATAGTTTTTTAATCTCCTCCCTGTTGCTGTTTACTGTGTAGCAGTGTGGGAGGGGAGCATCTTGTCCAGCAAGGTATTATTGCTGCTCTTTGTATAGCCTATGTGCAAGTGCCCATGGCTCAGTCCTATCTCCCCAGTCCCAAGAGAGACTCCCCACGTTCCTTCTCTGGTGCCTGCCGCTTTTCCTGGCCTTGAACAAAATCAGCCTTTTTCCTCTCTTCTGTATCTGAGGTAATATCCTTAGCCAGGTGCCCTCCAGGCTGACACCATATCATAGGTACTTAGATGGTACTTCTGAAAACTATTGCCCTCCCAGGATTTCAGAAAGTGCAGCAGGTTGGGCTGCTGTGTCCAGCGTAATTCCAGTGATCTTTCATCTAGATGTATCCTTTCTTACAAAGCTTTTCTGCAGTGTGATTAGAAACCAGATGTGGACAAGCAGCCTAAAGCTCCAGAGAAGCAAAATTGCTAGTTCCTAGGGTGCTGTTAATTTCAGTATGTGTGTTTTGAATTTTCTCTTGAAAATAAACAGTAGAGATGCTGTGGTTTCTTTCATGGTGCTTTCTTTTTGACTCTCAGATGTGATTGATGATCATCTACTTCTGGGTTATGTTCGTTTTTCAGAATGTTTCAGTGAGCTTTGCAGCGTGGAAAGTAATTCACTACTGAGCGAGTAAGTCCATATATGAGCTAAACCCATGGTTAACCTCACAGAGGCTGTTATGTGAGATGGAGGCAGGCAGAAATGGGTAGATTCTAAACTGAGCTTTTAAAATAAAAGTAAATGGAGTGAGTTGTTTAATGACCTAGCATTGTAGCCTTGCTGTCAACTCAAACACTGGAAAAGCAGGTTCATCCTGCAAAGGAGAAAAATGAGGAGCTGGCTGCCCTACTCATGTCTCTCAGGTGCTATGGCTCATGAGATCGTGTTTTTTATGGTGAGACAATCCCCTCACCGCCTCCCAATTCTCAAAGCAAAGGAGTTCTTTTAGAGGGAGCTGCCAGTGAGGAGCTGCAAAGGAACTGCTTTCCTTTTTGCTTCACCTTGACAGTCTGGGAATCCGTTCTGCAGCATTTGGTCATTGCAAGCCTAAAAAAAAAGAAGAAGCCAGCCATGGAAACTGAACCTGTATCCTCTTAATTATGGTGTTACTGCCTTTAGGCCATGCAAAAAACACCCTTTGAACTGCATTCTCAAATAACTATCTCTGCCTTTAGCATGGAGGGCTGGCATACCTCAGCTCGTTTCACCATTTTTGTTACATTGCTGTGGTTGCATTGTGTGGCATTGAGTGCTACTTCATCAAGGGCAGTAGCAAGCAATTCCATGGCCACACAAGTAACTTTGGGAAAGTCAGCTGGGCTGAGGTTCTCTGGCACCTTTTCAGGCATCAAACCAATTTATCCAATGGCCATGCTGGTACTTTTTAATCCCTCTGCTTTTCCCACATGCTTCTAACTTGATCCAGAATTCCTGAGCTTTTGCTGCTGGTGAAAATAGTTTCATGTTTGGATTCACAGTTGTGTGCATTTTTAATGCGGTCAATCTTGAAGAATATTCAGGATATAGAGGCAAGCATGGCTTTTGCTTCCATTGTGAAGTTCCTGTCTTTCCCCACCTTCCTTGGCCCCTGGACATACACCTCTGTGGTTCCTTTCTTTGTCATTCCATTGCTTGGGTTTTTTCCCCCAGTGTCTTTTATCTTGTGAGTAAAGTTTGAACAGTACGCAGAAAGTTAACTGCCTGGAGTCTTTTAAATATAAGTAACACGCACCCAGTAATAAGCTGTCGGTTGTTTTTTTGCTGCCTGCAAAGAAACATAAACACAGCGCTCATTTCTGGCAGGTTTTTACTGTCAGAGTTTCTCCTATTATATTTATCTTACAATTTGCCAGGGGGTGAAGTTATTAAGTTTTAGCAGCAGCCATCGATCAAGTTCACAAGTTAACACGATAAAGGCTCTGTGCCGCTCCGATCCGGGAAAATGATGATCCTCACTCGGTAATTAACTAAATGAGAAAGTTAAATCTTACTTGAGAGCTGGGAGAGATGAAAGAGAGGTGTTTGTCAGTTTCTCAGTGGAAATTAGAAGCAGTTTTCTGCAATTCCCTAAGCTGCTGCTCTGTCATATTTTACATAAGCACTGGGAAAACGTCTTGTAATTAGTGCTGTCATGGAGGATTTTTTTTGCTGAAGGATGTTGGAATAATTCATTAGATTATCAAGAAAGGCTTGTGTCCTGAAATGATTAGCACAGTGAAATTTAAACCATTAACGATAACAAGTTTAGAGCTTGCTGCAGTGCAGAGGCACCCGGGGTATGTCTGTGCCTATTTCAATCATTTCTTATAATTAAACATTATGTCCTCTTTTTTCCTCCCCTTCACTAAGACCCATCCAAAATTCCTGTTAAGGTGGCTCTGTCTAGATCAGTGACTTAGCCACAACGGACGGTGCAAGCAATTGGAGGTGAAATGCTGCAGTTGCAGAAAAGCAGTAAAGGACATTTGTCTGTGTCAGAGCCTGTAGTCCCAGTGAGTCCAGGAAGGAGGGAGGAAACCCAGTATGACCTGTTGGTACTGGACTGTGGAAGAGAAGACCTTTCCTTTTATCTAGGGAGAAACTGAAATTTGCACTGGTGGTCTAAGCTCTCTCAGTATTTTCAGAGCTTCAGTGTGAAGATGTCTTGAAGGTTCAGAAGGTGCCAAACCTTGCTGGGATCATTTAAGCCATTCTTATTATTCTAGGAGGCAGTTTCTCTTTGACTTGAAGAGATATCTTCTTGCATTGAGTAACACAAAACCTGAATTCATCTACCCAATGAAAGGTGCCTGAACAAAGTCCTCTGCAATGACTAGCAGATATAATTTTTTTTAAAAGTGTATAAAAGTTGTGACCACTCACATTGGTGGGTAAACATATTGTTGTACTACAGTCAGGGAAGTTGCTTGGTTTTGGGTTTTTCTGTGCTTTAGGAGGCTCCTTGGTCCCCTGTACTGAACAAAACCAAAAGTAACCTTGGTTATCATATATGGGTTACAGCTGTGGTTTACCATAGCTGGTTTGTTTTATATGCAAAGCAGGAGATTTATCCAGTCTTTATTTATCTGTGTTGAAATATTGCACCTTCCTACAGTTGCAAGCCATTATTTAGATTAAAGTCCTTTCATATATTAGTCCTCTTCTACTTCACTGGGCATACAAATGTGCTTTGTGTTAAATGTAGCCATTTGGAGAAATGGTCTTGTAATTACGGGCTGCACTGGAGCATAGTACATGGATCCCTGAGCTAGTACCAACCTGAGGCACTCAGTCCCCTGGGTTTCCTGGCTTATGAGCTCAGCTCAGCATTGTCAGAGGACACCTCTGCCATTCCTGCAGATGAGTCGTGGTGCCCAGAGCCAGCTGGGGCACCTCTCAGCCCTCACACACAGGCCTTTGTGAAAAGGGAGTTGGGAAAGCTTCATCTGTTCCAACTTAGTAGTTTGCTCTGTTATACCCAAATTGCCTCCCAGATGATGAGCTACCAGTGCTTATTCTTCTTTGCCATTTTTGGAAGTGAAGTTTATAGAAAATGTGATTGTGAACAGTGCATTTGGATGGATATTTACCCTAGGAGTGTGGATGGCAAATGGAACAGGTTTTTCTTTATCAGGTGAGGCCTGATTATTGTATCAAGAGAGGGAGGAGACTGTAGATGATTCAATAATACAGATGCTTGATGATGTTGTTTTGTTGATGCTTTATTTTGTAATAGGCCTTTTTCACTGAACTACCAGTGGATTTTCAGGAATCTTTAAATTAAAATTCTGGAACTTTTGTTCTAAACTACAGTTTGAGTGATTTGAGAGCCCTATCAGTTTATCTGTCTCTACTCTGCAGAGCTGGTGTGTTCATGGCACGTCCTGTCCTCTTGGTCCCCTGCTGGCACAAACCATAGACCTTTGTGGGCACACTCTCGGCTTATGCTCACTGCTTTTGGTGTGAAACCAGAGCAGGCAAGGGTGCAGACCAGGTCTCAAGTGACATTATAAGAATGCAGCTGAAGTATGAACCTAAAAAATATGGTGTTCTCATGTCCACTAATTTGGACATAAACACTGTAACGTGCTTTTCTTAGCAGAACCACTTTATAAATCTGGAGTTTCACTTCCAGAGCTGTTAAAAGTACTGGTCAATGGATTCTTTAATTTACTCATTATTCCTATCCAAGAAGCCTGTGTTCAGGCAGAATGAATTGTTTTGTCCCATCTAAGCCATCTATTTGCACACACATAAGCCATGACTTGTATTTGCAGATGTTGCAGCTTCTGTTTGATACCACAAACCAATGTTTTAGATGTAATTGGGAGTTGAAAGCTGCTGGGAGAATGGTGTTCAGAAGGCAAGGAAAGGCCAGAACGTGGTGCCACCCTGTGAAAGGAGCTGCCCCTTCATTGGCTTTGCACATGAGCTGTATGCTCCACTCAGGCTCAGCATGTTAGGCAGACTTCAGAGTCCCTCAAATTAAAAGACACTTGCATAGGTTTTTAATAAATGCTTTGTAGAGACAACCTGTTTTTGTAAGATGCACAGCAAACAAAATGAAAAATTAAATGAGATCAAACTTGTGGGTTACAATATCTCCCCACTGTCTTAACCCAGTATTTTTACTGGGATGCCTGTATTGCAGGCAGTTTAACTGCAGCAAAAATTACCAGCATCTCTTAACACAGGTGTTCAGTCAACTCCACTGGTAATCATCTTTTGCCAGGCCCTTAACTACTGTGGACTTTGCTAGAAAAACTCCAGTCTTTCACACACAAGACTTGATGCCTACAGTCCCTTTAGTGATTTCTCTTGGCCCAAGAGAGAGTTTTTCTTTCCTGCTGCCCAGTAGTGGCTCTATGACTTGTTTGCAGTATGCTGTCCACGTGAGGATTGAATGAAATCGTAACTCGCTGTCCTTGTCTTGCATGATCTTGCTGGACATAGCCACACACAGCCACACCCACACATTTGCAGGGAGGAGTGGGGATAAACCTGAAAACATTGAGCTGCAGAATGGAGCACTCATGATATGATCACCATGCTCTGTGTTCTGAAAGAAGCTTAAGTCAAACTGTAATCCAGAAATAGAAAAGAGCTGCTTGTTAAAAATCACAGCTCTTTACTGTCTTTTTCTACCAAAGGAAGATCCAGCTCTCTAGAAATGTTGAAAAGAGTATTTAGGTGCATTATCTCTAAGAAAATGAAATTTATATGGTGATCAGTTAAGTAGATTTTCAGATTTTCAAATTTTGGTGTTCCAAAGTCAGGATTCCTGTTGGGATTGGGAGGTATTGAAGTTCAGGAGTTATTTATTCCTGAGAAATGAGAAACTTCTGCATTCCAAATCTACTACTGGTGACTAAATTTTGTGGTGTCTAAATAGCCTGCTGTTTTGGCACTTGCTGAAAAGAGGCTTTTTTGTTGTTTTTCCTTTTCCTGTAAAATCGATTAATCATTGCATTTCTTTTAGTTCATTAGAAATCTTTGCAGAGAGATTTAAGGATTCATTTTTTTCCTTTAAATTTAATAAGGGCCCCTGACAAGGTCAATGCTTGGAATTATCATAGAACAAAAATAAGGCATCCCTACCTCAGTATTTTATGTGTTCTTAGATCTGTAAGTTATTTTAAATTATTTGATAATTAATGAAGAAGCTCTGTGTGTATTTTGACAATAAAAATGATGTAATGATATTGACTGTTATTATAATGCTGTCTGGTGTGAAACTGTTGCAATGAAAAACAGAAAATCACATGTTTTCAGCAGGAAATAGAAACTATTTGACCAGCATAAGAAAAATAATTTCCCAGCAAATGGTTAATCTTACTTTGACAAAGGATACCCTTGCAATGCAAAATGCAGACTTTTCTTCCAGTTAAATCATTTAGAAAGCAGAATTTATATCTAACCATCAAGTAGTAAATTGAAATGTCAATGTTTTGCTTTGTCCCTGAAACTCTTCTTTGAGCTGACTCCTTCTGACAAGATATTAACAGTGCTCAGAAAGTTGAAAATATTTTATTCTGTGAAAGAAGTATTTACCAAATGTCAGGGTTTATTTTAGCTGGCTTTGCTCTCGAGGTGTAATTCAATTTTTTTCATCCCTTTCATGCATTCCCTATGAATTTTAGCAGCAATCCATTCTTCAGAAGAAAAAAAAAAAGAGTACAAATGCAATTTGCTGTAGGTGCATTGAAGTAACTGGTATATGTACATTAGAAATCCAAATGCATTTTACTGTCTACATGTTAAATAAAGTTGTGTTTATGTTAAAGTGTTGCTGAAGGTTTCCCATGTGACCAGAGTCCTTTGTGTGCAGCTCTGGCACGAGGCAGTGCATTGTCCTGCAGGCTGCGCTCGGGCTGATGGCACCAGCCAGGATCTGTGGTCTCACAGCTTTCATGTGTCAGAGTTCTTTTTGCCTTCTGTTGTCTGCCCCCTAGAAGAAATTGTACAACTGCTTGTGTTTCTTCTCATATGTGTTATTTGGGCTGTTCCTCTCCTTCCTGTTTACAGACAAAACTTGCCAATGGCACTTCCAGTATGATTGTGCCCAAGCAAAGAAAACTGTCTGCAAGCTATGAGAAGGAGAAGGAGCTCTGCGTCAAGTACTTTGAGCAATGGTCCGAGTCTGACCAGGTGGAGTTTGTGGAGCACCTCATCTCCCAGATGTGTCACTACCAGCACGGACACATAAACTCATACCTCAAACCCATGTTACAGCGGGACTTCATCACTGCACTGCCAGGTACTTCTGCAGGCAGAGGGGGCTTGCTCCTTGTCTTTCAAAAAACTGTTCTGTTCCACCCTACCCTGCTGGAGAGGTCTCTTGTAGAGTTAGTTTGCCAAACAGATAATAGCTTTTGAATAAAAAGCCCTATACCAGTATGAAATGTCATAATATTTTAATTTGTGTTCCTTCTGTATGTCAAGGCATGATCTAACACCATCATGGTTTGTCTTGGAGTAACTGATAGCTAATCTCTGTATTGCATGGGTAGTTATCCCAAGCCACAGGGCAGGTAGTTGTGCTCTTAATGCCCACAATGATGCATGAATAACGAAATTTTTTAAATTAAAACTACTACTCTTTCTGGTTGCTCAGCTGAGGTTTTCCCTTTTCTTATTTAGATATTTGTCTCTCTTTCCTACTGAAATAACTTCCTGAAGCCATTGCTTTGATTATGTGTTTATTGCTAATAGAAAATGGAGGGCATAGGAGCAAAAGATGGAAGTGTTCTGGTTTTTGCACCTTTGTAGTGCTTTCTATTGAAAACATTATCCCAGCTATTCTCAGATGTGGCATTGGGCAGATCTCACAGAATGCACACATAAAGTAGTATACATGCAGTTTTATATCCCCCCTGTCTTATAGATTGGAAAACTAAGGTGGTGAGAGATCAGATATATACAGCAATAGAGTTTCAGAACCAAACATAAATTCCTGACTCTTTAGGTCATATTTTTTCAGACCATTAGGTCATACCTCTGTAGATAGATAAATAGTTAGATACTTAATGGATTAGCATTCCCACACCTTCGGTCCTTAGTTTGAGAGGGACCTGAGCAAGAAGTGGTACAGGTGTTGTCTCTAAACAGCCAGTTGAAGAGAGGTCTTTCTTGCTAAAAGCCTATTCTGTGGATACCTTTATAGAAGTGCTGAACTTTTGGCAATTTGATCAGTCTAGTCACTTGATCATTCTTCAGAAGGGAGTTCTCAACATGAAATATAAATTCTAGCCTTAAAAGATGGAAAAAAGCATGTTTAACTGTGAATTGTATAAAGCATAAAGGCACTGCAGGAGTTTTGCTAGGAAGTTAAATAGGTAGACTCATTGGATTTTAAGCTCATTGTGCCCAGTAATCAAATGGCTGTTGTAGCATTAAAAAAAAAATCTTAGTTATGCTAAGTACCTGCTTTATGTTAGTTTTTAGTAGTCCAATGGCAATAATCTTCTTGTACTTAGAGCAGCATTATAACTTGTGGAGCTGCTCTGTTGCAGAAAAATAGGAAGTGTTTGGAAACTGCATTGTTTTCCCCACTATTAAAGTGGAAATATACATGTAGGTGCTTACACAATTTTTCCAGGTCTTTCTCCATGGGACCCCATGAAAGCACCCCATGAAATCACCACATCTCACTGCTCTTGGTTAATTTCTTCCTACAGGGCTTTTTCTGAGAATTTTGGGCAGGTGCTATAAATACTTATAGAGACATTCCAAATTTCTTAGCCATACCATATTCGTTACTGGTCTATTCCCAGTTGCCCAGGAAGCAGCTGATTTTAGTCTATCAGAATGCAGAATAAATAGGAATCAAGCAGTTAATATATGAGTGTTTTAATAGTTGGGGGAAATGTGTATGCAAATAATGTATGTGCATCAATTTGCATATTTACAAAGTGCAAGTGTCCTAGTGAATATCACTCTGAGGGAGAAAATTAAAGGCAAGGAATTGCACTGATGCAGACTCTGTGCAGGATGTCCTGAGTATAAGCAGGTTCCAGTGAAGGGAATGGGAGGGAAGAAAGTAAGAAACTGCCTAGGAAAAGGTGATGAACACAAAATTCTAAATTAAGTCATATAATGAAAAAAAAACCCGTAAACTCTGAAAGTATTTCTTCGCTTTCTGAAATTCTCAAGTGTTCAGTATTTTGGTTTCATTTTTACTACTTCATTCTCTCTCCTGCTCTCCCCCTTGAGTGAATAAAACAATAAAGCTACTTCAAAATCATGAGGCATCTTATCTCTGTCCTCCTAGCACAGTCCCAAGGAATGACCAGAATTAAAGGTAATTTCAGATCATGGGCATGTGTTACTAATAAAGTTGGCTCAGATTATTTTCCCAGTGCTTTGAACAGAATTAAGGTTGTTTGAAAAATACAGCTTAGCTGTGTACTTAACAAAGTTTGTTCAGTTTCTGAAAAAATAAGGCTTCTGCTTAGCATTTTCAAGCTATTTAACATTTTTTATGAGGAAAGTAATTTTGATAAGGATTTCATGTGTGAAATAGCTGAAACATTCTTGTTGGTTCAGAGGGTTGAAGGGCTAATCGTGTTTCACATCCATTTAGCAAAATCTTCGGTGAGCAGAGTTTTCCCTTTTTAAGGAAGCAATGCTTTGTTAGATACATGCCTCAGTGAGTTGTGCTGTTCCTAAGAAACAAAATAATAACATTGAGTTTGCAACCAGGCCAGAATAGCTCTGCCCATCCACTTATCATAAATGTGAGGAGGTGAGGCCAAAGCATTAGTATTCTTAAGCTGCAAAGGGTCTAGTATCAATGGCAAAGGATGACTTAAGGACATGGCAGTAGTTACAGCACCTTATTGCAGCCAAGATGTAAATTGCAAGTCCTGATGAAATAGAAAGGGCACATGGGTGAAGATTACTGTGCCCATGTGTTGCAGTGTAGCCCTGCTTCCTAAAACCACCAGTTGTTCCCCATATATAAAATTAATTCATCTGGTGATGCTGCTGACTTAAAGCCACCTGTAAGGATTCTATGGAGGCAGGCATTTGTAAGTTTCCTGGTGGGTCTGTAAACCTCTGTGAGCCTGCTGGAAGCAGCACAGACTGGGAAATCTGCCATTTCCACACAAAGCTTCAGGAATGGGGCAACAGGATGTCCATGTCTACCTCTGCCAGTTGTGGAATTCCTGCAAATTCCTGTTGACATTCACTAAACCATTATCTTCCTCTTTCCACAATTTGCTGTGAAGTCAATCTAAATTTATAAACACTTTTGTTTTTTAATAGTGGTTGTACATGTCTCTTCAGATTAAATACATAATAAAGGCTGATGATGCTTTTATTTTGCAGGTTGACTTCTAATTTTGCATCTCTAAAGATAAGAAATGTCAGACCTCTTTCTCCACTCTCTGGTTGTGCCTGGAATCATTCACATGCTTTTTCTACATAAAGATTGAAGCATAAAATGCTGAGCAGAATATCTGACCCAAAGTGTATTCTAAGTTTAGTATATTTGAAAGCAGCAGGAGGAGCATGCTGAATTGTCTAATTTTCATGCAGTGGGAGATACTTTTGAGATCTTTTCATTAAGGGAAAAAAGGTTGGGCCATTTTTGTGTCATGAACTCTAACCAAAGTCAGCTGGTTGCACCCAGTTTGCAGAAGTCCAGACATGTGATTGTAAAAATGTACTTACTGCTTTTTCTTACTCTCTCACAAGCAGGGCCTGATCTTTGAGGCTGTTGTTTTAAAAGCAAGAAAACATGTATTTAACTTTGTCCCAAATGTGAACCAGAGGGAAGATGCATGTAATACCAATCTGCAATGCTTCATTTTTGCTTGGATTGAACATTATGCCTGAGGGATGATGTGGTCTAAACTTTCACAAAGCGTATGAAATTTAACCTGTGAAGTGAGATAATCTCTTGGTGGTGTGTCTCACTTGTGAACCAAACAGCCTTCAAGAGAAGCTGTATTTACACAACTTCTCATTTAAAAGGCATCTTGTTTTCCTGAAGTTTTGATTGTGATTAAATTTGAGTTGGTAAGGGCACATTTTGACTGACTACATCCATCCAGTTGAGAAATATAGCATAACCTTCCCTACATAGACATTTCGTTGAGCTGCTTGGTGCTAACCAGGCAATTGCTTTACATTTCATTCCAGTCATACTGAAGTAAAGCTAGTCCTGGTATTCACACTGGGAAATACTTGCAAATGATGTTATTTTGGTGTGTATTTTTCCTTCACCTCCTAAAATAAATGAAACTAGCAAACCTGCTTCACTTTCTCCATACACAGCCTCTCCTTCCCTCTTGACGTCCCTGTGCATCTGCATATCCTTCCCTCCCCCCTGTCTAAAGGTACCGCTACCCTTCAGGGCACACATTGGGAATATATATTTTTTTCTTCATTACATTTAAAAGCTACTGCTTTAGCAAAAACAGCTTTTGAGCCGTTGCAACATGAGAACAGCTGTAGCAGTGAGATGAGAAATGGTCCTAATATAGAGAGATTTTGGGGGCTGCGTTGCTGAGTTGGAAATGCCATCCATAGAATATCCCCCTAGTGCTAAAACCCATCGAAGTAGATTGGAATGACTTCTTGGATTCTTTATTATTTTTAATGACTTGTTGTTCTATATCCAAAGGAAGTTGGATAACACTGCTCACTCCTGATCTTAGCCTCAAATGCTCTTCTGTGCATTTTGTCCAGCTCCGCATGCAGAAGAGGAGATGGAAGGAGAGTGTATCTTTGTACTAGCAGGGGGAGTTGTCTGTCCAACAAATAATGTTTTCCTCTTGTTGTTGTTCTCCTCCAGCTCGGGGATTGGATCACATTGCTGAGAACATTCTGTCATACCTGGATGCCAGATCTTTGTGTGCTGCTGAGCTGGTGTGCAAGGAGTGGTACCGGGTGACGTCGGATGGGATGCTGTGGAAGAAGCTCATTGAGAGAATGGTCAGGACAGACTCCCTGTGGAGGGGTTTGTCAGAGAGGAGAGGATGGTAAGGAAACTGAATTTTCACCTCTTTTGCCCCCATTCAGGACAGCAGGGATTGTGTGTTTCAAACCATATTTGAAGAGGGTTATTCAGCACTGAAACATCATGTTAGTTCCAAACCTGACAGTTGCTTACTGTCAAAAATCAGGCACTGGGGAGTTAGGTGCCACATTTAGCTGTGTGGCAACATGGGGGATTTTTTCCTCAACTTCCTTCTGATCATGCTCTTAGCCCACTGTGACAAGTGAGATATACAGATTGAGATTTTTACACCCAGCTGTCTTTCAGTTCAAATTAAGAAGCTGTGTGTGCCTCGAGGGAACCCTAAACCGGTCAGCAGTTCAGAGCAGAAGAGCTTTTTCAGGAGTGGCAGTGAGGGAGCATGTGCTATGAATTAGTTCTTTCCTGATAGGTCTGTTTGTTTTCCTCAGCAGATTTTCACTATTAGATATCTGTTTAATTTTCAAACTGGAAGCTGAGGGTAGGTACCATGGAGAATAGGGGACTTTAGAAATGCAGATAGATTAGTTAATAATCATCTGGAATAGCCTTACTACAATGTAGGTCTCACTCAAGTTTGAAGCTGCTCTGCTAACATTTCATTAGAACTTTCTCTCTCAGGGGTACACCCTTTAATACATAATTTTCTTTTCCAAGGGTGTCCCTAGGATGTTGGCAGAAGGGAAACTGGGTATGAATATTTCATAAACAAGATAAAAGTGACAGCTCAGGCATTTTGGTTGCTATTAAAAAGATACAGAGTTGCAAACAAAGACTCCTGGTTTATGGTTAATTTTGTTATACTGTTTGTCTCAGGAAGTAAAGGCAAGTAAATCAGGATTATGAGACATTCTTTACAAATAAATACTACTTTGATCTGTTTCCAATAGTGCAGTGTTTTAAAGAGTATAAAATAAACACAAGCATGACAGTGGTAACTTTTGCATTTCTTTTAGTGACTTATTCTCTTGAGGACTTCAATTTTTTCTCCCTACTGTTGAAGTCACAGTAGGTCCTAAGAGGAGCTTGAGAGGTCATTTAGCCCTTTTTGTTTCCCATAGGAAGAGACAGATTTTTCTTAAATCATCCCAAATCTTTGTCTTAACTTGTTCTTAAAATCCTCTATTTATAATAAAGCCTCTATTCTGGCCTTATCATCAAGCAGTGCAAGATAGCCCGGGAGCCCAGTCCTCAGGGGGACAGGGTGCCCCAAAGCTCGGCTAGCTCGAGGCCGATCGCCGCGGGCTGAACCCCTTAGCAAGCTTGGTGATTGCCAGCTCTTTAGTGATTGCAAGCTCTCTTAGGATCTCAGCTCTTGCTTGCTAAGGTAGGGTGCTCTTGGCTTGAGGCTGCAGCAGACGGCGAGAGAGGAGAAGGAGAGGTCCTGGCGTTCCACAGTGATGTTTATTGGGGGAGTCTATGAAGGGTCCCAGTGACAGCTCTTCTTCTGTCGAATGGGCTAAAGCAGGCCCCTTTTATAGGGTTAAGGGGAACCCAAACTTGACCAATAGTAAGGGTTAAGTAACATAGCCTATAGGGTTACAGAGATAAGCTTTGGGGTGGGGGTCAGGAGAACTTATGTTGCTGTCTCAGTAGTTCCTATTGTTCAGTTCTCCATGGGGCCTTAGCCAGGTCCATGGGATTTACTAAATCTACTGATGGAGATTCCCCAGGCAATGCCTGGGAAAGTCATTCGATGGTTTCACTTTTTTTACTCTTTCTAATTTCAGTGTTTGAGAGGTTTTCCTGATATCTAGGCTGTCTTCCTAGCTACAGTTTGACTTGTTGCATTTGACCTGCACAGATAAGCAGGACAGTTTCTCATTCTCCTTTTTGCAGTAACCTTTTCCACATTGAAGATGAGCACATTTCCTATGTTTTGGCTGCACTAGCCAACCATAATGATGTGTTGTCTTGTCCTCTTACTATTTTCAGTTTTCTCTGTTTAGACCCTTCCCAATTCTCATTCTCCATTCTTGGAGTATGGTGTAATCAGCTGAGTGTCTTCTGCTGAGGCATCACTGGGGTTTGCTCCCTCCACACTTTAGAAATAACATTAGCACCAAATACTGGTCATACAGACACATTACATTTCCAAAAGACAGGTGCAAAGTTTTGCTTCTCATCTGAAGGACAGTCACCTTGTTACGGCACCTCTTCTTCAGGTATGTGCTGGAGGTTACTTTGACTCAAGAGCAAGTTGTGCCCAAGTCTTTCATATTGACCTCTGGTTATCTCTGTGGTGAACAGGTAGAGCTGTGTGGTTAGGAGATGCAGACAGAAAATACCCAGTGCTATAGAACTTCATAGCTTGTAATCAGTGCTAGCTCTGTGCATGGCAAAAGGAGATTACTAACTGGACAGTTCAGAATGATGGACAACTGGTGTTACTTGGTTACAGCTCCTCAATTTGCACATGAGCTGCCTGATTTCAGCATTTGCAGCTCATGGTTTACAACAGAACTCCCCCCCAGTTTTGCAGCATGGCAGCCTTCACTGGCAGATTGTCAGGGAGCAGTAAGAGTTACACAGATTTAGAGAAATATAAAACAGAAGCCCAAAATCTGGGTATGCTTGTGTGATTGAATTGGCTGGTCATCAAAACCTGCAAACAATAGTTCCTTTTATCCCAGAGCCACAGCACAACAGCTACTGGGATGCCATGGAAATTCCAAGCAATCCTTCAGCTGAACAGTAAACAGCTGACTATGCATGCAGCACAGCACAACTTACAGGTAGCAACCAGACTTTGTGTTACATTAGCTAGTAAAGTTAGAAAGAATTAAAAGGTTTTTAGGCACACAGGCTTGTACACAGGTTTTTCTAGACCTGCCCCAAGTCTTCCAGGATGTCTCCAAGGTATTCTGTGCATCTCGAAAGAGGTTTTCATCTTCCTTGGCCAGTAATACTAATTTTCATGAATGCACTTCCAGGCTGGATCACAGGAAATAGGTATCTGTCTAGTTAGTGGCTTGTCTGCATCCATGTATGCCATCTTCATGTATTTGTTCCCATATGCATGTCTGCTGGTCATTATATTTGAAGAAAGAGGTAATTCCTCTGTCCAAACATGAAAGCACCTTTCTCTCGAGTTGTACTTTGAATTCTTGATTTAAAGAAGTATCAAAAGTTCTTTTCCTGAGCATTTGTCATTTTGCTTGTCCAGTCCTGTAGTTTGGTATTGCCTTACAACCCAAAGATTTTGGTTCATTGTTGTGATCTCTCTAGTTCAAGTGTATCAGGGCAGCTGCAGTCTCTGAAATGGGTTTTGAGGTGTACTGTATGGAAAGGACAGGAAGGAAATGCACAAGGAAGTATTGAACAATTAATTATGCTGTAATGGAACAAGGGAGGGAGAAGTGGAGAGCTGGCCCAGTGTAAACTCTGTGCCTCTGATGCCAGGATTACACTCGGAGGCATTTGTGCCTCTCTCCATTTTGTGAGGCATGTTGCCAGGCAGAACAGCAGTTAGTACGCCCATGGTGGGGTTTACTAGCTTCCACACCGTGTTTGGTGGCTTCTTAACTTCAGGATGAGGAATTAAAGTTTTTTACACAGCAGGCAGTGATTGCCGTTTACAGATTTTTTTGGTAACAAAACTCTGGCTTGGGATGTGAGTATTCCAAATCAGTGTTGAGATGAGGGAGGCACCACAGATGAGGTGTTGCTTACCAGCACAGAGTAGTAGCAGTAAAATGTCCGTGTACCCAAACTGATACTGTTCCTGCTAATGCAGATAAAAGCTAGCCTTGAATGTGTAGAGGATTTGAGGGTTCCTTGGCTTATTTCCTTTGCTTTGCATGCTTTATTTTAAAGGTGACCTCTGATAATGTGTGTGAATATTGCAAGCATGAACCACTGTCAACCCTTACTGTGCTGAATGGGCCCATGTCCATAATAGAGAATTTATTTCCCTTCCCCAAGTTACTAGACACAGATTTTTCTTGGGTATTTCAGTGTTAAAATGCAACACTGACACGTTGCAGGGCAAACAAACAAGGAACCATCCCATCTTAGTAAATTAAGTTTGACTGTGAATCTGTCAGCAGTGGTTATCCATTTGTAAAATGCCAGGAGGACCTTTCTCCAAAATGCTGAAAGATGATTTGTGTTCAGTGGAAATGTTCTTTGTCTTCCAGGGGGCAATATCTATTTAAAAATAAACCTCCTGATGGAACTGCGCCACCCAACTCCTTCTACAGAGCACTTTACCCCAAAATTATACAGGACATAGAGGTAAGAAACAGCTGCCAGATATGGTGGTGTTTCACTATTGTTTTTTTTAGTTTTGTTTTTTTTCAAATGTTCCTGATTTATTCATGATGATGAAATTCTGAGGATATTCCATTGCAGTGTAGTATTTCATTAAATCTGACATGTCTGTGTTTGTCTGGAGTTTGTAGATATGGGATACTAATAAAAGATCCTGCTGCTCCTTTAGACAGAGGATGAGTTGGATTGTGCAGTAAGCTGTTTGCAGGTGGAGTCTCCACACTTTGCACATCAGATATCACAGCAGCACTGTAACATCTTGGTTTTCTCTGTTCCGTGGTACTTTGCTCCTCCTGGTGCAATGAGACCTAATAGGCTGTTAAAGGAGAATATCAAGAACTGGAGCAGGGAGAAAGTGCATTTCTGAACTCTGCAGTCCTAAGACTCAGGAAAGCAGGAAGCAGCTGAGCATGTTTGCCTTGCATTTAGTGTGAGCAAAATGGCATGTTCTGGTTGTTTCCTAACGACAGAAGCAGTGCTCAGGCACTGTTGTGACAAGTTTGTAAATGCATTTAGAGCTCAACTGAGACTTTCTCTTCAGTTATTTAGCTGTTGAGTCAGCAGGGGCTAAAGGTTGGAGATAGAAAAAGACTTTTAGGTTACTTCTTCCTCACCATTCGCAACAGCACAGATCAGTTTAGCCACAATATATTTTCTAAGCATTTGTCTGTTTAATTGGTTTTATTACATGTATTCTAGAAAGCAGTTATGTCATTGTATGGGCCTGATTGCAGGAAAAAGCGTAAAGAAAAGTGTCTGCTGCCTTCTCAACCAAAGGGAAAAAAGGGGAGATAGTTCTGTGCTTTTATTTTTCCCCTACATCTCATTTGTCTCCTATCTCTTCAAGACGATAGAGTCGAACTGGCGGTGTGGAAGGCACAGTTTACAGAGGATCCACTGCCGAAGTGAGACAAGCAAAGGGGTTTATTGTTTACAGTATGATGATCAGAAGATAGTAAGCGGCCTACGAGACAATACTATTAAGGTGAGAATGCTCCATCATGGCATACTAATGGCTTGGAGTGCCTATGCCATAAATAATAGTGTCCTAATTTCAGTGACACCTACCCAGTCTCTTGTTAGTAACCTAGCCTTCTGCTTCCCCTTCCCCCATCTCCCACCTGCACAGCAGCTACTCTTTTATCTGGCTAGAGAGACCCTGTTTTCAGACAGACAGGCTTCGCCAGCAGAGTTTCTGTCCAGCAGTAATTACAGGCTATGTAATTACTGGGCCCTGTATCCTTGTGAGAAAGTAAAACCAATATTCGTAGTAAAGCCAGTAATATCAAAGATGTCAATGTATTGCACCAAAGAGCCTGTAGAAGACTCTGCAGATGCCACTAAATGTGTTCTAAGTGCACTATGGAAGATGTGCTATAGTAAAAAACAGTCTAGTCAAACCAGTAAGTGCTGAAAGATGGAAACCTTACTGAACTGTCCAGTTTTGAATGTTTGCTGTCTTAGATCTGGGATAAGAATACATTGGAATGCAAGCGAATTCTCACCGGCCACACGGGTTCTGTCCTGTGCCTCCAGTATGATGAACGGGTGATCATTACTGGATCTTCAGACTCAACAGTCAGGTGTGTGCCCCTGATTTGCACCTTTCTGTTTGCCTCTTAAGATTTCAGGTTTGCAAGCTGCTGAAATGATCTCTTCTTAAATGTGTGCCGTTCAAGCAGTTCCATGAAGTTGTTCAGCATTGTGCTGTCCTTATCAGATGTCCATGCAAATCGCTGTCAGGGAGAAATGAGAATCTAAGCCAAGGCCAGTCAAGGTCAAGATGACTTAGGAAGGCCATCTGGCATTCCACCAAGGTTTTGCATGTTTTGACACTCCCTGAGAATGTTATAAATTCTCTTTGAGAATAACTTTTTAAGAGTTGAGGTTTTCAAAGCAAGTTTGTAGGTTTAGTTGTCCGTTGTCATTTAATTTTAACAAAATATGTATGACTAGATGTCCTCTGACTTTAAATTAAATTTTAGCATGATGTTTCTTTTCATTAAATCTTTCTAACCTTGCTTTTCTTCAAGTCTCCAGAAAAAGGATGGACACCTCAAGATAGCATTTGTGATGCATGTTGTGCATTTGTGAAGTCCACCAGTCATATTGGAGGATACCAAAGAGTGTAACACCTGTAGTGTAAATAGAGGCACTTATGAGTTAATGAATTGCAATATGAGCTTGGATGTGAAGGGGCAGGTCTGACTTCTCCATGTTGTTATATACTCCCTCCTTGTCAGAGTACAAGCACTGCTCTTGTAGTGAAGTTAGACAGCAAAAACCTGCATTGATGGCCTTTTCTGGAGCTATTAGCATGCATTCAGATGGCTGCAAGCTCCTCTGTGCTTGTGTAAAATACTATCGTTAAGCTCATAGTAGTATTGTTAAGCTAATTAAATCGAACTATAACATGTGATGCATGCAGTCTTGCAGTTCTTCTAGGTTTTGGGGTCCTGTCATTCATAGGAATCCAGAATTTCAGCAACACTGCCTGCCTGGAGGTGATGTGGGAACTGCACTGGGCTAAACAGATCACAAAAGGAGAGGCTGATTTCTGTAACAAGCACTGTCATTTTCCATCTCAGGCCAGGCAGGCCAAATTGCAGACTGGCTACTTGCCCAGGAATACTTTGTCTCCCACTGTATCTATAAAGGTTTGTGCAGACCCCAGAGGCATATAGGATGCATCACTTTTATCCTTGGGTCTCCTCAGGAAGAGAGGCTTCATCCAATAGACAGTACAGATGGGCTCTTAATGCTTCTGAGATCTCAGGGATGCACTTGTCCAAAGAAGTCAGTGGGTCTCCAGCTCCTGTTCAGTTTGGCAACCTTGTCTGCAAACTGCTCGTATGTTAATGGCTCAGGTCTTTAGTTTTTTCTCCTTTGCATTTTCTAATTGGAATGTGGTTTTCCTTCTCATTTAGAGTTTATAAGTTGATGCACTTTAGTTTCCATAAGTTAGAAAATAAGACATTAGAAGTGTTTCTCACATCTTGCCTTTTCTTATTGCTTGCCTTATTGGCAGCAGGAAGTTTTAACTTCTGCGAGGTCTGATGTGCCTGATGATACAGCCATTTTCTGCTCTCATATAGTGTATCTGGGATAAAGGTGTCATAGTACCAAAAGAAATCTCTTTATGGAGGGCAAAAGAAGTTTGCCAACAGAATAGCCCAAAATAAATATTTTTAAGACTTAAAATTTTCATTTCAGGTACTGAAAGTTCTGTATAAAGCTTTTATCTAACTTGCATCTTAAATTATCTTTCAGTTGAAACAGTTGGTTCCAATAACATTAAATTGACATAAATGCTATGTCTTAATTTGGGTATTCAGTGCATTCCTGGAATGTAGCTGTGTACCAGATGCACCGCAGGGTAAATGCAAATCATGGTGCAACTTGTGGCAATTACTTGTATTTGTTTGAAAATAATTGTCTTGTCTTCTGCTTCTGTATAAATTACCACTTGAGCTGATAGTCCTGTGAGAGAGGTCAAAAATGAAGCCTGTCAGGGAACTTACTTCTCCACATTGGCTGGAAATGAAGTGTATAATAGGCTGGCACAACCAGGAAACACCAGTCAGTAAGGCCATCAGTCTGCTACCTTTCCTCAGCATTAAATTTCCTTAATTAAAGAATGCTTTTTTCCTGGGTGCATTATTTTTATGGTGTTAACTGCATTGCAGGGTTTTTGGCTGCTGGACTGTCTCAATGTACACATAATCAACAGGTTTATCTAATACATTTTTTTAATGAACTATTTAATAGATGTAGATATAACTTGTGGTGTTTGCTTCTCTAATATCGCTAGAGAGTCAATTACCTCTCCCTGTCCCTCTCTGGCTCTGCAGAAAATTCGCAGTGCAGGTTGTTAACTCTCATCTGTCTGGTTTGAAATGTGAACCTTGCAGAGTGTGGGACGTGAACGCGGGCGAGATGCTGAATACGCTGATCCACCACTGCGAGGCTGTGCTGCACCTGCGCTTCAACAACGGCATGATGGTGACATGCTCCAAGGACCGCTCCATCGCCGTGTGGGACATGGCCTCCCCGACAGACATCACCCTCAGGAGGGTGCTCGTAGGGCACCGAGCTGCTGTCAACGTGGTGGACTTTGATGACAAGTACATTGTATCGGCATCAGGTGACAGAACTATAAAGGTGAGGTGTTTCAGAGGCTTTTTGTTTGCTGCTCTGGGGTATTTATTAGGAAAGAACAGTGACCAGATGGGGAAGATGGCCCCTGGCAGGATCTTCCTTTAGAAGCAGTGTTCTTCCTCCTGCTCATTTGCACTTGTCCCTCCTCAGTTGAGCTGGCACCGCTTATTTACAGAACCTATGGCAAATCAGTTCCAGGTACAGATACAGTTAAAAAAGAACATTTTTTTCTGTGTTCTTTTTCGACTTGACCACTTCCATAATCTGTTCAGTCATTTAAACAGTTGTTAGAGGGCAGCATGGGGACAAAAGTGAAGGTGAGTTGATAGGAGATACTTAAGGAGGCACTTAAGTGTTACTGCTGTGATCCCAGTCTGCAGCATTAAACCTCAGGAGAATCTATATCGTGTGTAAACAAAATCATAACCCAAGAATGCTGAACCTGGAAGCTAATTTGATACTGTGTGGCAAAAATATTCTGTGTACAGTGACCCACCCTGCTATCAGTTGCAGACTATAATCACAGGTCATCAGAGGGGTGATTTTCCCAGTCTTAATGGTTGCATCTTCATTAAGAGCATTCTGGATGCATCTATTTATCATACAGGCACCATCTTTTGTTAGTCTCTTCGTAATAATTTGTCTCTGTGGTTCCCTCCCCCCTTCCTGTCACAGGTATGGAACACTAGTACCTGCGAATTTGTGCGCACCTTAAATGGCCACAAACGAGGCATTGCATGTCTGCAGTACAGAGACAGGCTAGTAGTGAGCGGCTCTTCAGATAATACCATCAGGTGAGAGACACACTCCCCATCACAGGGTTCTGTGCAGGCACACTGTCTCTGGTGCCTTGGGACGTGCTGAGGTCAGGCAGCTGAAGTGCTCTGTACCCTTGTCAACTTTGAAATATGCTTTCTTCAGTATAGAACATTGGGAACTACTGGAAAGAGATATTAGAAGCCTGTTTTACTGTGTTGTCTTTCATCCTCTACATCTCAAGAGGTCCCATACTAATCAACAAGTTGCATTTGCTCTGACAGTTCTGGTGTATGAAGGAGCTGGCAAGTACCACTTTCTACGATGTCCTCTTGTGATATTTTAATTGGACTATGTGTCTAGTTAAAGGGGTCAGATTTGCAGTAAGAGGCATTTAATCCTCTGCAGAAATCCTCCTGGGCTCTCGCCAAACTCTTCTTGTGGTACTTGGCACCTGGTTAAGTTTGGAACAGCTGGTTTAGAGCATGAAGTTCAGTTTGCTGCCTTTTGCACTTCTCCAGCTGCCCTAGTTGCAGTCTGAGATTTAACTCTTTCTGGTATCACAAACCAGAATTTCTCCCTACATCCTGCAGATGCTGGCAGAGGGATGTCCCACTAATTTCAGGATGTATGGAACAAGCTTGAATATTAGTTACGTGATATAAAAAAATGGCTCTGTCATGGAAATGGGAGTAACAGCAACCTCCCTTTCCCTTTGTCATTTTTTAAAGTAATTGTCTGCCTTTTGGTGAAACTTGAAAGCTGGGTAGTGTAAGCAGGAACCCTTCACTTCACATGTAATAATTTTTCCTCAGTGAGAATGACCTGTGCTATTGTTTGCCTGTGGACTTGGTTTGCAACATGCTGCCTCTCCCTGCTCTGCATTCTGTAGAAAAACAGTGGTCCTTTGGTTGACATCACCAGGTCACTGTTCCAAATTTTAGTACAAAGCTGTCTCAGAGCATGACCAGGAGAGCTAAAACTTCCATCTCTTAATCAAGGGAAGAGGTATTACAGGCATTGTGTAAGAGCAGCACCACTGCTGAGAACTGCACTTCAAATAGAAAAAATAGCCCTCTGCAGTTGTACCATGAAACTTGGCCACAGAAGTAGAGCAAGAAATAGTTAAATACTACAGCAGCTAGGGAAGGATCTAAAATATGCAATGCTAATAAAAATAAATGTCAAGATAGTGATAATACTGAACAGGAATACAGTTACTTTTATGCTTGCATTGGACAAAATCCCTACTTAAGAGATAAATTGTGCTAGAATTTCAGGAATGTCAACAGTGAATCTTAATGGGAGTCAAGTTTAGCAGCAGTGTGAGCAAGGCAAGATGCTGAAAGACAGTTTTCTCCGATCCCAGTCATTAGCAGAGGGCACAAGTCAGTAGAAGGATGATTAAGAAAAAGTTTCTTAAGTCATCTTTGTGGATGGCTTGGTGCTTTTTACATTTGATTTTAATCCACTATCAGATGTTGTGTGCTGGACTTCAGTACAGGCTGATCTAGAACTTAAAAGCCCATTATTCCTCAGTTGCAGAGAAAGTTTTTTCCAGAAGATGAATTTGTGATTTCTAGTTTTGTAACTGCAAACGTTGAGGACATGTAAAGTAGCTGAGACATAGAAAAAATGTTTAGGTTTTGATTTAAGCCAGAAATTTCACCTGCTACAAAGACATCACTATCGTTGTGCTAATTTCCATCTAGCAGAAACTGGTCCGTCAAGTTTAATCCAATCACTTCAGTATCTTAGTTTCAAAGTTCCTAATTGCTACAGCCAAAAAAAAAATGTAGGAAAAAAAAAGGAACCGGAGAATTTAGGGCAAGAAAATAAAATTAGACAATATTATGTTGGGTTAAGTTTTTAATGAGTGGTGGGTCTTCATGTGTCTATTTCTAGGATGTGCACACATAAGGATCTGATACCAATCTGTTTAGACAACAGCATTCTTTCTAAGAGGTGGGGATTCAGATTCACCTGCCTTCTGTACATCTCCCTGCTCTGCTTTCAAGTGAATTAAAGTCTGAGATAATTGCAGACCTCCCTCTATTTCCAGAAGTTCTCCCAAAGTTACAGGAAAGAGCAGTGGTAGTGTTTTTGACTGCGTACACAATTGAAGTGATTTTTTTTTTTAGTTAGTTCTCAAGCCTTAAGTTTAGTTCTTTTACTCTTTGTTCCTTTGAATATTTAAAAAAGTAAAAGTAAGAGAAACTTATCAAATCTGAGAAAGTCCCTTGGCACCAACTCTGCTAAGAGACCCTACTCTTAATAGCACTTATCCCCTTTGTACATGAAAGCCCATTTGCCATGTGACAAGGGACATGATCACCTCTTGTAATCCCATCCAGGTAAAACCTCAGACTGGGACCTGAAAATACAGGCCTTAGTTAGTGTGATGCAGCCTCCCAGAGCTGCTGGCAATTTCATGATCAATGGCAAGGAATGGAAACACATGGCACAAAAGTTCCTGGCACAAGATTGGTCTTCCAACCTTTCTGCACCAGTTAATGTCTGGCATTGTCCATCCTGTTTACAGTCCTTGAGAGAGATAATGCTCTCTAGCAGCCAGAGTGCCTTTGGCTGACCTTTTCATGGAGTTGCTTGCTCTGACCTTGACTGGTGTGCTGTACTCAAGTAAAACTGTTGGGCCCTTCATAGATTCCTGAAAGATCAACTTCACAGATTGAAGAATCACTTTGAGCTCCTTGTTGGCTTCAAACATGTGCATAGACCTATCCTTTCTCAGTTCCACAGTGACAAGTGTTCTGTTCATTCCTCTGTTGTCCAAAATGAGAGAAACTTGTTGTGGCAAGACAGCTGCAACCATTATCCACCAGCCTTGGGCACACATCAACCAGATCTGGATTATTCCCTGGGGAACCTCAGGAATAAAATACATGGGGGATGGTTTATCTCTTTCTTTGTCTCTCAAGCAAAAGTGACCTGACCTCTCAGCAGCTGTACTGCTTCAAGATGTGTCACCCAGAGAAATTCCACAAACCCCCCCAATATTTCTCACTGCAATGAAGTTCATGCCAGTCAGAGCACTTACTGAATGAGCATTTGAGAACATTTGTGACTGCTTTCTTTCTGCTGTGTGTCAGGGACTCAGAGCAGATATTGCTATTACAGGATTGCTGTAGGAGCAGAGCATGTCTCAGCCAGAGATGGAACACCTCTAGACTATACATGTCAAAGAATTTCAGTTCTTGTAGGCAAATAATCTTTTTTTATCCATGGTAATTGGGAGTCATATCAAAGAGCTGGCAAAAGTATGGAAAACAAATAGACTTACTTCATAACTGTTTGAAGCCTTTAACTAGTTTTCAAGGTAGTGGCCAGGTGTAAATATTATGTATTTTAATTTATTCTCCATGCTGAAAATCCATCACAAAAGCTAAAACTCTGGGATAGGTACAGTTGAAAGAATAATGTGTTGCTGGGCCTCTTACTGTATATTGGTTTGGGTGCCAGAACTTTTTAAAAATACTGTATTACTAGAAACAGTTCACATAGAGCCACAGGAGTTATTTGAGAGCAAGAAAAAAATGCATTTAAAATAATAAACACAGAGCATCCATTTTAGTATATGCATAAGTGCCTGGATTACAGATTAAACATACCTTCAGGAGGAGAAACGACAAAGAAAAAGGTCTTGTTAATTCTTGTACCTCTCACCACTATATTGATAACTTAATTTGTCTGATGGAAGTCTCCAAATCAGAAATGGGCATGTAGGGGAACAGAAAGGTCACATCCCCATGAAGGTGATCGTATCAATTGAAACAAGCTGCTGAGGGGATTAGTAAGTCTCTCTCTCTTAATATCTTAAAACCAAGGCACAACACTTTTACAAACTATGAACCTCAGTAAAATAAAGTGAGGCTTACTGTGAAGATAACTGAGAGATACCTTGTGTTACTAGAGCTGTAGATACTAGACACAACTGGTTTGTGGCTCATCTCCTGTGTGTTACTGTAACATCGTAGGGTCATGTGGAAAATCATGTATCTATTTAACTGTGGGGAAAGGAGTGATGAGTGTGGTTTCTTTCTTCTTTGTTGTTCCATCATAATCTTTATTTCCAAGTTTCCATTAACTACAAGCAAAGACCAAATGTTTCAGTGCAATGCTAAGGTATTAAAAAATTCTTAATGCTTCTTTGTACTCTCTTCCAGGCTGTGGGATATAGAGTGTGGGGCATGTTTACGAGTACTGGAAGGCCATGAAGAGTTGGTGAGATGCATACGCTTTGATAACAAGAGGATAGTCAGTGGGGCATATGATGGGTGAGGATATCAGTGCAGTCAATGCTTTGCATCTTTCTGTCTGTCTCAGTGTCTCCCATCCCACTTTGTGCATCTTCTGTATAAATATCAGACTGTCTGTCATACTAAGAGGACCTTTTCATGGCCAGTAAGTGAGAACCATGCTAAAGAGCATAGCTTTCATCTTCTTTTAAAATAAGTCCATGTGATTTGATGTGTGTGGTCCAGTTCTTGTGCTTGGTAAGAATATCTGACTGACTCAACCTGAAATTCCTTCCAGCTCAACCACTTTTAAGAACAATCTTTCCCATCTGTGGTTGTCTGCAGGACCATTTGCCATTACAGACAAGTTGTCTGCACTCCCGTGTGTTTCTGTTAGTTATTACCACCTGCTTTTTATGTGTTTTACTTTACTGACAGCATATTTTTACCTCCCATTAAGTTCTATAAGCTTTACAAAGGGGAAATGCAAGAAGCAGGTCTCAAGAGCAGGAGGATTGCTGTAATTTTCCTTAAACTGGTGTATTAGCTAAGTTGTACTAACAGTTATTTTTCTGTGAGTAGTTGCTCTTTTCTCTTTAACAGAGCCATGGTGTTTGTCTATTTTTCACCACTAGGAAAATTAAAGTATGGGATCTTGTGGCTGCTTTGGATCCTCGTGCTCCAGCAGGGACCCTCTGCTTGCGAACCCTTGTGGTAAGAGCTTTAGCTAGAGGTGTTGAGGAAAGTGTGCTTGTTCAGAGCTATCTTGAGCTGTGAAAACTCAAGTCAGTTCAGCCCCAGTCTGCAGGATCTTGAAATAATTTCTAGGAGTCTGGCTTTTTTGGCTGTCCAACTTCTAATTTTGCAAGATATTAATTGCAAGCATTAAAAGTTAGAATCTCTAACCTTTTCACTCCACTCTGGACTTTTGAACAGTTTTATTCTGTGATTTGAAGTTAATAACTGAATCCATTTTTTACCTCATCCTTGGAATCCATATGCTAGTGGATTTACATTAATCTGTGTGTACCTGATGATGTAGTAGTAAGTTCTATGAATTGTTGGCATGAAATTTCTTAAAAACAGTACATTCCCAATTTGAGGAACAAACACACTTGGGATTGCTTTTAACTGCCTTTTGGGTGCTTAAAGAAAAAGCAGGACAGAAACAGAAAGTGAAATTGCCTTATGCCCAAACAGCAACTACTCTTTTCATGCTGTCCACTGGTTTCTAGTGCAGGTCAGTGATGATGTGGTTGAAATGTCATTATGTGAGTGTTAACAACATTCACAGTCATGTTTAAAAATGGCTCTGCTTGGTCTTAGAATAATGTGGGAAAGTTTTGAGAAAAATGCCAGGACAGCCAAGGCCTTGGGGTGGTTCTGTAAGTGTTCCTCCACCACATTCCATGCAAAAAAAGGCACTGTTGCTGGGGATAAAGCAAGATTTCAACCAGTACCAAAATCTCATTGAAAAATAAGTACTGTATGTTTTTATTTCTTAGGTTGAAATTGTTTGGGCAGTGTTTCAATAGGTATATGTCAGAACTTTTCCTGCTGTGGCTCATGACTGTAGTCTGTACTCTAAAACAGGATCATACCAAGGCTATCTGATTCTCTAAAAGTGTGGTTACTTCTCACCAGCTGAGCTGTGCTGGCTGACCTTCTGCACACCCATCAACCACCTGAATTGCTCCTGTTGTAGATTTCACTGAAGTACTTTATGTCACATTTGGTGCAGGCTGTGAGGTTACTGGGACTCAGTTGACAGGCAGTAAGATCATTAAGTCATGCTACCCTTTTCCAATCATGTATTTGGACCATCAGCTACAGGATCAGAGTCCATGAGAGCTTTGGATGCCCGCAGGTGCTACATTGAAAAACCTTCTTGTTAGCCACATAGAAGTGCAAATAGTTTCATGGCTGAAATCCAGAAAAGCCCTTTGTCATTGGTCACCCAGTTCCAAGCTATGGAACAACTCTGTGCCCATGAGCTCATATCCTGAGAGTCTAAGACTTAAGACTTGGTATTAGTAGTGTTTCTCTGCTCCAGCCTGAGACAAATGTGTGCCTAGTAACCTGTAGACTTAATTTAACTGGTGTGATTTCCTCTGCATGTTCCAGCAGTGGACAGCCAAAGTGCCCCAGCTAATTATATTATAAATCAGAAGCGGTGGGATGGAAACACTGTAGGAATCTCAACACATGGATACTCATAAATCCCTGTTTGATAGCAATGGAGGGGGCCAAAAGCAGGGTGGGGAGCAGAGGAAACTGTTGCAGTGCTTTTAGGACTTTTATGACAACAGGGTGTCCTTATACCCGCTTACCCATGCTTTGGTGTTTTTTTCCTCTTCCCTCGTCCTCCAAAATTAAACCTGGCTGCACAATGAACATCATGAGTCTCCTGCTGCTTGTGTTCAATTTTCAAACAGTAGGAGGAAAGTGCACAGATAACAAATGTTCGCTGCATGCCAGGTCCCTTCCAGTTTTGTCTTCCGTTAGCTGGAACAGTGCGACATGAATTTGACAGAAGCTTTCCATGAACAGAATAAGCTCATGGTTCAGCTTTCCTTATGACATAAACAGTCCAGGTAGGGCAGCCTTACTTAGACCACAGTGACTGGGATCAAAAATAGAGTTTTGAACAGAACTTTTGGAAGTACCCCTCCCTCTCTCTCTCTCCCCCCCGCCACCATCTCAGTGAATAATCCATCAGTGGATCTGACTGTTGTAATGATACTTTTTGGAAGAACTTCTTTACTGCTGTAACACAAAACCTGGAAAAACACTTGCCTTAAGAATAAGTGGGAAGACAGAAACTCATAAGATGTTTATAAAACAAACTCAAGTTAGAAGATCAAAAAGGTTCCATTGATTAGAAATTCTAAAAAAATTATCTTAGAATCTGGCTTACATTTGCATTTATTCTTAGATAATTTTGATTTAAAGATTCAGAAATTCACTTTAAAGCATCTGTTGTTCTTTGTAAACTGAGCTGTATTTTTGTAGTCTTGTGCTATAAGACAAAGATTTCCCCTTTAATAACTAGCAATTCTCTTTTGCCTAAATGTTTGAGAAACCTGTAGATTCAGTATTAAAGCGTTTTAAGACATGTTTTTTTCCTGACCTTCAGAATCCCCTTACAATGTTGTGAGCACTAAAGAGAAATGTGTGTTCATGGAAGAGACAGGGCTCACCGTCACTGCACAGTTTCTGTTCCCTGGTGACCGAGGAGGAAGCCACTGCTCTTGGAGTGTCACAACCACCAAGAGAAAATTGGCAACACACAAGTGAAAGCAGAGTGGATTTGCTCTGTGAAATCCAGGATCTTGCCATTGCCTCCTGTTAATTATGGTCTGAACTCTTGCCAAATTGTCATGCCACTTCCACTCAGCCTCGGAGCAGAATGCAAACTGCCTATAAAGAATGCCCTTTCTAGATCATATTTTTAGAACTGCTTAGGAAGAATTACTGCTGTGTCACTGGACTTTACAATAGGCTCCTTAGTGTCCTCCAGTGTTAAGCTGTTCCCTCTTCAGCAGTGGCAATGATGCCAAGTCTTGAATGCAAAGTTCTCATCTCTTACCCTGTAACCTACTGTACCTAGGAATGCTGTAATTTTAGGAAGGAGTTTTGCCATGGAATAAGGAAGACAGTGCACCTGTCAGCCTCACCAGATGGAATTATATGGGGTGGGAGTTTGGTTTGTTCTGCACGGTGTGTGTCTAATACTGGGATTTAAGGAATAGTAGGACAACTGTAATGTAAACTGCCTGCAAGTCAAGTACTCAGATATTTTACTTGTACTCAGACTTTTCCTTGAGAGAGGGTTTAATTTATGCTCTGGGATGGTGATGCACAGTGTGTCATCTAGGGTTTACTGACAAATTAATATGGCACTAAAATCAAGCCCAACTTCATCTTCCCTACCCCATCCCAGGTGCCAACTAGTTTGCAAAGTAACATGCTCTGTCTCCCACTGGCATTTCAGGAGCATTCTGGAAGAGTCTTTCGACTTCAGTTTGATGAGTTCCAGATCGTCAGCAGCTCACATGATGACACCATCCTCATCTGGGATTTTCTGAATGACCCAGCTGCCCAGGCAGAATCCACTCGTTCCCCGTCCAGAACATACACCTACATCTCCAGATAAATAACACTACACTGTACCTCACACTCGCACAGGTAAACAACAACAAAAAAACCTTTAAAAATAAGGTGAGGCTCAAAGGTGGCACTGGATGTAGTGTGAACCTGCTGTTTGAATAACTGGCTGGGTTTAGCAGTGTTTGTCATCTTGGTTATACAGTAATTACAGTGTCCTGTAAAAGGACAGGAATTGTTCTGGTACCTTAGAACAGGGACTTTATTTTAGGATTTGTGACATGTGGTGCCTATGACTCCCCCTGAAGAACTCCTCCTCCTCTGTCCATCATCATCAATAATTAAATCAGTTACACTGCTGTCCAGAAGGAAGAAGGGTTTCTGCAGAGCGAGTAGAGCAGCTGCTGCCTAACAAGAGGATGCAGATGGCCTGACCCTGGGCAGTTGTCACCAGGCAGGAGGGCTTTGCCAAGAACCTCCCTCTGAAGTGATGACCATTCTCCTCACTCTGCAGCAAGCTGATTCAAGATTACAGTTTGGCTAGGGGAGGAGACACTGAGGCACAAGCACAAGCCCAGGCAAATTAAATCGAGATGCATCAATGTGCAAAATAATTTACGGATAGGGCCTATCCCTTGTTCTCTCTCTCATGCCATGGATGTTAAATTATTCATATCAGAGCCTACTTGGTTTGCTCATCACCTTTTGTCTTGGCCAGCACAGTATGGGGAGTACAAAATGTTTCATATGTTTGGGTCAGCTGTAGAGTGAATTTGAAGCATATGAGTGAAGTGGCATTACATGATTGCCTGTGTTGGTGGGTACATGCACAGTTACTGTTAATAGCAGTAAACATAAGAGAGAAGAATGGCAGAAGAGCTGACAGGCTTCTGCAAAGGGGTGTCCACAGTGACATTTTCCCATGAAAGTGCTCTGTCATGGGGCACATCCTGTATTCTGTTTGGTAACTGTACCATGATGCTCTGGACCTGTCAGATCTTGATTTTCTCAAACACTCTGGTCAATCAGATCTATTTTAAATCATTAAAAGGCTTAATATGAATGGGGTTTGTTTGGTTTGTTCTGTTTTTTGTTCCCAGGACTCATTTAAGCTGCAGTATTTAAATGCCAGGACAAAAGAACTATCCACGTAACCAATACTTGCTGAAGAGAGAGGCTCTCAGACTTGTTTCTGGAACAAAGTTGGCATGCGGTTGATCTCAGACAGGGTCTACTCAGCGCGGCTGACTGCTAAAGTGCTGCTATATCAGAAGATGACTTTTATCTTTCATGAAGAGTTAACATTTTTAAACCTTCCCATCCCTTTCTTCCCTCATTCCCCTCTTCATGTTCACTCTTCCCTTTACCCCATTTGATTCCCCTCCAAGCCCAGTCATCAATGTCCTATGAATATATTTAAGATGTCGCCAGAACGTGTTGCTTTGCTGTTAAGCAGAAGACTTACAGCCACAGTGCATCCTGCTGAGAGTCACTTCAGGGTGGGTGGGAGGGTGGGTGGGTGGGGAGGCTGCTACTCTCAGGCTGAAATCAATATCCATTGCTAGGCCTTTGAAAAAGCATTCAGCTCTGAAGAGCAGCAGAAACACTTAAAACAGCCAGACCATCATCCCCCCAACCCCAGCTTCCCTGCGGCTTTTGGCTGTTCTAACTGCAGACTTATTTTTTGTGGAGAGAGGACCCTTGAAATTTGACTATTATGAGCCAAATCCATCTCTTTCCTCTCCTGCCTGCTATGCTAACCCTTTGGAAGCTGGATGTGTATTGTAGTCTCCTTTTAACATCAGCTTTGCTGGGGAATGCTAGTCGATGAAAAGTTAAACTCTCTCCTGCCAAAGTCCCAAGCATGATGGACTGGGGCTGAGATCCTGTCCACCCCCACCCCAGGTGAACTGTTGGCCCAGGACAGTATTTCACTAGCAAAGGGATTGTCTCTACCATCTTCCTACTGCTGTTCTCCCTGAAGACAGTATGTTGCTGATGGTTTATGAATCATTCTGTAAATTGGAGAAAGTTTGAGGCTGGGCTGAGAAGGAAAGCTGGACATTGCTCCTATCCTTCCATTCCTTCTCCCTCAGAGAGGCTGTAGATGGGTACTGGAAGAGGGAGCTGTTAAAAATTTCACGGAGCTCTCAAGTGCCACCCTAGAGTGACACACTAACAAACATTTTGGCCATGACTATAAGACTTTGCCTCACTTGAATGAGCAAATGCACACCCTGGAGATGGTGGCTGAGTAAAATGAGTTGGCCATGAGGACAATCATTGCATTTAGCAATGACTCCAGGCCAGTTCTGCAGCATTTTTGGGACTGGCTTTGCTAGAAGGGATTGAGGAGTTTTTGGTCTGCTTCTGTAACCTATGTACTGCCTTGCAGTTTAGGGACACAGGCTGATTAGTCCTTTTGCGGATAGCTGAGATGGGTCTTTGCTTTCTGGCTGAAACTTCTGCTAATTGTCATTGTTTAGAAGATAAAAATAGCCCTGAAGAGTAGGTACATGAGAAACAATTCTGCATGTCTGAACTAGACAGAGGTCTGGGGGTAAACAGCTCTCTTCACAGAGCTGGAACAAATTGCAGCTGGCCTGCATTTAGATTAGAAAGGACTCTGTAAATCAGTCCCTGGCCATTCCAGGTTTAGGCACAGATCTTCTGCTGTAGGTATGGAAAAATCTCCACTGCTTTAGTGGGGAGTTGCTCTAATCCCACAGCAGGAAATCAAGGTCCTTCGTCTCTGGGCTGGAGGGCTGCCTGCTTTGTTAACACCCTCTGAACTTGGCAGATGGGGGTTTTTTTAATAAGTATTTCTCATCAACTTCACTTTGCTGGGGAAGCTGTTGCATTGTTTGTAATTTCTGGGGATGCGCTTTTTCCACCAGTGAAACCTAGCAAGGAGCTGGTCCAAGAGTCCCCAGAGAGCAGTCCAGAGGCTTGAGTAATTTAGGTGATAGCTAGGACAGACAAGAAGGCAATGGAGTTAGGGAGGAGGGCAAAGCTGGTTCTTGGGTAGTACCTAGTGCATTTCCTGAAGCATGTGGGCAGCAGTGTCAAGCATCTCAGAGCATGTGATGACACTCCTCTTTTCTGTTTGAACTATTCCTGTAAAAGAGTCAAACAGGTTAACAACTCTGCTCAGGTAACAGTGACAGAGTGACTTACCTCTGCAGAGTCATAAATAAGTTTTGAGTCACAATGTTTATCCACAAATAATTTTAAGTCCAGGAAGGCTGTTTTGGCTTTCAGGCAGCTCTACATATCATGAATACTGCAGTCCCAAAGCCAAAGTGGCAAGGGATCAGAGAGAATCAAAGTTCACATCCCAAACTTTGTTGAATTCAAGTTCTGAGTCTTAATACTATTTTAAGAGTCTCTCTAAGTTCATGTATTACAGGGTCTGCAGCATGGCTGCATATCAGCAGGGGTTTATATGACCTTGGGTGAAGATTTAATAATTATTTTCCTCAGTTTGGTTATCCTCTGTCCTTTCCATTTCTGTTACTGTAGAAAACAATGATCTGTTACTCCAGCTGCTGAAGGCTGCAAAACTTCCTAATATTTTAATTACATCTTTGTGGCAAATACCTTCAAGGATGTGTTGTATTTTTGGTGGTTGAGAGAATTTGGGAGAACTGGCAGACTGGCTGGCCAAACACAAGAGATACCACCACTGCAAATTGTCCTTGGTTGTCATAGCCCTGCTGCTCTATGCTGCTATTCTGTTGGGTCTTCAAGTGGTACCATACTGTATAGAGTGGTACTGTGCTGTATAGAGCTCTTTAAGGTACATTTAGCAAGCAACTGCTGGAATCCATTTTTGGCACATGGTAAGAAAGGTGTGTCACCCTCACAAAGGGACTGTGTGTAGGTAGGGACAGGACTGCAGAAGGGTGAGGATTCCTACCCCACTCCCCAAGTTGTACAAATTTTCTGATGGCTAAGAAGGAAACTGAAGTTAACTGATCTAACTTGAACTTGAAACTGCCACAGCCTGACATTTGGTGGTGGTTATTGTGCACCCAGGGAGGAGCAATCTGGTAAGTAGATCTCCCAATGTCAGAAGAAAGTGGCTTTTTCAAACTCCCTTCCCTTCCCTTAGGATATGTGTGCATGTGTGTGTGAGTGTTCAAGAGTGCATGTGAGAGAGAGGTTTCAGCATGAACAGGGTGGATAATCCCTCAACCAGATTGGAGTAATTGCAGAGTTTATAATGAAAAGAACTAGAACATGCCTGCTGAAAGGAAATAAAAAAGGGCTGGAAGTGTCTGTGGGCTTTAAGTGTTGCACATAGCTTTGAATGAAATACCTCTGCTGCTTAGAGATCGTCACTTCTCCCGCAAGTAGGAAGCTCATGCTAGCCTTCCACCTTGGATTATGGGATGGAAAGTACTGGAGATGTGGGACAATCTGTTGTGGCCACACCATCTCCTGCATGTGACTCCTTTGCAATAGGGCACAGTTTTGCTGCAAATATTTCTCATCCTCAGAGGAACACAGCTTGCTTTCAAATATGCAAATAGAAAATGGCATGAAGGAGATTGCAGTGAGATAACTTCTACAGATGTCTCCTCTGGAGCGGCTCCCTCTGCTCCCTGTTAACATTCAAGGACAGACACATCCACTGTTGGAATGGAAGGATTCAGGTGATAAGTTGAGAAGTCTGTGATCATCAGAAACATTGAAATGCTTTACACTTGTTCCTAAACTGGAAGCTGACTTGGACCACCATGCTCTACCTACCCACCTCCTGCTCCAAAGGATCCTTTTTTCTTTTTCTTTTTTTTTTTGAACACTGAAAAAGCTGGAGAGTATCATGCATATTTCTCCACTCCCAAGTATGTGTATCTGCCCCTTCCACATGTCCCTTCCTCAGTCTGAGCGGAGCTCCAGGCTTGGTTCTAAGTTTTTTGGCATCCCACCTCCATTGGGAAGCACCTCTCTAGATTGGGCTCTTGCCTAACTTTGTTAGCTTTCTTTAACATGATTTTATATCTGCCTTTTGTGGCCTATTATTCCTTAATTCACTGGGAAAGGACAATATTTGCATTTAATAAATCACAAATACTAGCAGCTCTCCTTAGCTAGAGAAGGGAACAAGAAGCAATGTCCAGCCTTCCTACTGCAGGCTTGCTCTTAACTGTGGGAGGAAGAGGAGGAGATGACACAAGTGGTTGAAAACCTGGCATATGTGGGGATGGAAATGGATCTCTACAGAAGTGGGGATGGTGCTGAAAATAGATCTTTTAGCTTGTGTAGTTGGCTGTGAAAAATTGAGGTTTTCCATGATCAGGAGTCATCAGGAGGTGATCAAGTAAGGCCTCCAACTGTTGAACTTGCCAGCTGATGCCCTTTTTAGGATGCAGTGGAGACATAAGGAGAAAGGGATGGTCTAAACTATGCTTTCCAAGAGAAGAATGAGCTTTGCCAGGGTCTCCAAGTGGCATGCATGATGCATTTGACATGCTGAGCTTTGCCCTACTGTTCCCCCCAACATGATAAGCAGCAACTTCCCAGAAGGAGGGGGGAAACAGCAAGTGACCCAGCTGTCCTCAAAGGAGGTCTCCATATAAAATTTGTCTATCCTGCTGGAAACTGGGTTGATTGGCATGAGGGGGTTACAGTCTTTCTGCCCCTCTTTTAATTCAGAGATGGGAGCAGCAGGTCCCTTGGGTGTGTTCCTTCTCCAAAATCCCAGTAATGGGTTGAGAGGAATGGCTACCTGCTGAGACTGAGCATTTGGCTTCCCCTCCATTCCCCCCTTGCCCCATTTTTTTAAGATGAGGTGTAGCCAAACTACTGGGCAAAATTCCCAAAGCAAATCCCATGGGGGAGCCTTGGCACACTGCCAGAATAGATCATCCTTTGATTGGTCAGAAAACTCTTCCCATGACTTTGTGCTTGTTCCCAAAGATCACGGGGCCTCCACGTATCTTGTTCAGCAGATAACCCATGGGAGTTGGCAACACTGGTTGATCCTTGGGGATGTTAAGGTAATACTCTCAAAATCACAGAGATTCTGATGTACATGGATGTGCAGCAAGCCCTTTAGATACTATAAACAGCTCCTAAATAAGTCCCCTTTTTTAACAGCCCTAAGAGATACCTTGATTTCTGCTCAAGCAGGAGCCAAGTGCAGCTGTGGCCAGAAAATCAGCGTGAAATACAAGTCTTCATCACAGAGCAGCTGTGCTCGTTCTTGCACAATGAACAGGTTTTTGCCTTCACAGGCAAAGTGTTTTAACCTCCTGGCACTGGAGCACTGGTTTACCTCTGAGCAAAACTCCACATACAGGAGGCGGGTCAGTGGGCTGTTTGCAGTGGCTTTTACAAGGAGCTACCTATGAAAATTTTTGGGCAATTCAGTGTGAAAATCTGGAGCTGCTTTTGAGTGTAAAACTTTGCTTTGGCTACTGTGTCTTTATCATGCAGGCACTGCAGGACTTAGCCTAGCCCCAGTTTTTAGCATGGCAGAACAATAGTGTGGACCTCAGCAAAGTGTATTGTCCTGTTTCTTCCCATCATTTTCCATCACTGCATTTAGGAGAGCTGCATGCCTGCCAGGCCAGCCTGTGCTGCATCACTCCAGCCTGCTCAGGCTGGGGGGGCTGTGGAAGTGGGAGAGGTGAGAAAGAACATGGTTTCTCCAGAATTTTCTGTTTGTTACTCTGCTATATTTGTTATCTGGATTCTTAAGTAATGAGTGCTTTGAATTTTGTGATTATGTTACGGTGATGTGTAGTTAATGTACTAATGTTCACTTGAGCTAGGATCATGGTAACAGTGTGGTTTGTTTTTTTTTTTTTTTTAACTGTTCAGAAAATAACTTAAATACAAAGATTAAGCTGTGAATCTCTCCTGTTTTCCTTTTGGGGGGAAAGATGCTGTCAAAATACCAATCCTGTATCTTCCTCAAACCCATGTGTGTGGGATACACTTCTGCTACACATGTACTGTACACAACATCTGCAGTGTGAACACCTGGCAGTGCTGGGGATGGAAGGTGGACAGCTTTGCCCCAAACCTGAGGTGGTTGCAGCTTCACTGGACACAGAGTCTGCAGCAGCCAGTCCCACCTCAGAGACCAATGCAGCATAAAAGACTGCCCTGGCAGTCAGAAAAAAACCCACTTATTCCTAAAACCACAGCATACTTTTTAATTACACTCTCTCCATTCATAGTTAATGGCCTCTGGCTGGGGCAAATGAGTCTGCCCTGTGAGCCAGAGAGTGGATGTGACTGATAGAAAAGAGTTGCAGCCATCCTGCCCATTAAAAAAGTGTGGGGGAAAACCTGCAAAGATTTTGTGTTTTTCTGGGTATTGTTGCAAGATCCTGGTAGGAGAAGCACAAATTTGTTTTATAAGCTAATCAGAATCCTGCTGTTCAATAATGAGTGAGTAATTGACATATCACAGCACTGCCACGCAGCTCCATGGCTGGGGATGCTTCCACGCTCACCGCTCGCCCAAATCAGAAGGCAAACACCCTCGCCCTCAGAATACCTTCCTCTTAAAAGTGCTCCTTGGATAGCAGCCTTGGATCTTCCCATTTGACTTAACAGCCCCTTTTAAAACAAAGGCCACCGCAGTTTTAAGATCCTGACTCCAGGGGTGGTCAGAAAACAAACAAACCCCTGCACTCCCGACATCTCTCTCCCTGCTGGCTCCATTCTTGGGAGCCAGCGGGGGACTGGAGATTGGGAAGGCTCCTGCTTTTCTCAAGTGCTGGGAGCAGGATTCTTGTCACTTCCAATCTCCATCTTTCTTTGTGACAGGGTTCCCAGCAGCCCCGTGCTTTATTTGGCAAGGCTTTGGTGTTTATATGTATGTGTGGATGTGCACACATATATAATAAATATTTTATATACATATTTTATATAATATGTAATATATATATATTTGCACCGCTTTAACCTCTTCTATTCCCTCTCTGCTATTTCCTCCCATCCAATAATAGATTTGGAAGAGGAGTTGCAGTGACAGGCTACATCCATTGTTTTGGGTTGGTCTGTAACACAGAATGCAGCTTGATTTCAACAACCTGTGAGTGCCAGCACACACAAATGAAACTCCTTCCATACCCACAGCTCCACTTGTCTGTGTGTACCCAAACAACACACATACTGCCTGCTCCCATGAGAAACAGGTTCTCCTTGCGGGTTATTTCTAGATGTTCCTTAGATAGTCCTTCCCCTTCTTCTCCTTGATGTTTAAAGATGAGAATCAGGGTCTTTATTCCAGATTTCTAGGACTAGGACAGTGCTGTCCTGCAGGGCATGAGCTGGAAGACTTCTCCCAGGAAATCTAGACTGGAATCCAAAAACTCAAGTACTAAAGAGAGTCTTTGAGAAAGAAAAGCAATCTCAATTGTAAATTTCCACTGGAAAAGGATGAACAGCTTATCTTAAATAGATTCAGTGGTTAATTACCCTTTCTGTTTAAAAATGTGTGCCTTATTTCCACTTCAGATGAAGAAGGAAAGTAATGTTTGCCATAGCTTCAAATTAACAGCATTTGATCAACCTACAGCTTTAAAATGAAATCTTCTCTTGTTTGGTGGTTTTTTATTGTTATCTTATATACATGCTTCCAAGAGTATAGTAAGGTACTTTTTGGAAAGGGGGAATTGGCCAGCTTATATTAGCTAGGCTAGAAAGAATGTAATTCTTACAATAACTGTTTAGGATGAGTTTAGCAATTGGTGGTTTGAAGAGGATGATGAGCTCTCAAGAGAGGAGGCAGCATGGCCAAGGAAACAAAAGGCCCTGAGCAGACAGACATGCTGTAATGCTGCCAATATATTTCTGTGGGTGAGCTGTCTGTCTGTCTGTCCTGGGAGTAAGGGCTGTTCCTGGCTCCAGCAGTGTCCTGGCCCCTTTTGTTCCAAGGCAGTGTGTGGCACAGCTTCCTGTGCAATGGCACACATCAGTGCCCAGGATGTAGAAATGATTCCATGTTTTGAATCATAAGATGGGAATAAGGTGGGAATAATAAGGTGGAATAAGAATAATTTTTAAAAAAGGAAAACTAAACTGCTGCATGCACTCTCCCATGCAGTGGGCTGCAGCCATTAGAGATCTCAGCCTGACCCCTTTGCCAGCTGATCCATGCCCAGCAGTGCATATCTGTGAGCACCAGCCACTTTGCTTTACCCTAAAAGAGCTTAGACCATATTCATTATATCCCCAAGAGAGATACTCTTTGTTTCACATCCATGTTACCGTCCCATCCTGAGCTTTCTCCAAAATCATTTGCTGACATGCACCTGGCTGGTAGGAGCTGCTAGAAATCTCCAAAACCAGAGAGGTTGCTGAGCTGTGAGGCTGATCAGCCTCACCACTGAAGAGGATAAGGAATGTGACCAGGGACACCTGGGCTGGAAAGGTCTCACCTGTCCAGGTAAATTGCCTGCCTGCAGATGGAGAACAGTCAGATGGGCTCTCCAGTGCAGCAAGGCAGAAACAGCAGCCTGAGCAGGGCTTTCACTGGGGACAGCACTGACCTCCACAGTGGAGGCCACTGTGGTTTGAAGAAACTCAAGCCCCTGGTTAACATCACACAGCTGATGTATCCAAACTCCCTGTGCCATGCCCCAAGCACCCTGCTGGCATTCACCAAGGTGGATCAAGGTTTCTCCTCCAAGGGGCAGGAAGGTGGGGAAGCTGCCAGACCATCTCTGTTTCTGCAGTGTCACCTCCCAAAGGGCAGCCCTGGCCAACTGCTCTGACCTTCGGAGTGGCACCAATGTCTGTGAGCAGCTCTGCCTGCCCAGCCTGTGCAGCCCAGTTCCCTCTCCTCCAGCACAGGGAAAGGGGTCAGTGGCTGCTAAGCTATGCATCGTTTTGCCTTTGCATGAGCTTCTTATTGCTTCCTTGTGGAATTTATTTAGTGTGGACTAGATGGTGCTGGGGAAACCCCTAGAACTGGCATCCTTTCCAAGGGATTTCTATCTCATCTTGAAAAAGGGGACAGACCTCCCCATGGGGAGCTGTCAGCTCAGGGGAAGCCCTCAGGTGTCCCAACTGCTTCTCCATCCTCCTGGCCTCAGCAAATGCCATCACTCTGCAGGATGTGCGCTGGGACCAGCTACACCTGCTGCTCTGCCTCTGCCAGTTCTCATGGGTTTCTTTGTGTGCCTCAGGCACTGTGTCAGATGCCTTGAGGAAGGGAGCTGTGTGAGTATCCCGTGACATGGAGTGCTGGGACAGGAGCCCTGGGAGTGATGATGGGTGGGGATCAGGGTGGTTTATGGGCTCACAGCCACTTTCCCAGCTACAGGGAATATTTTAGCGAGGGACACCTTGCACGGAGTCAGGGGAGGAATGCCTGTAAAATGTGGAGACAAGCTCCCTTGCAGCTCAGAGCAGTGGCTGTTTCTCACCAGCCCTTGTCTATCGTGTGCCACTATCACCAGGTCAGGTCACAGGAGTGTCTCCAATTAACCCAGGCCTCTGGTGAGCCTTAATTGGCACTCCAGGCTCTCCTCCTCCCCTTCTTGAATTTCTCACCTCTACGTCTGCTGCTAAGCCTTTGCTCCCAGCATCCCAGCCACTGCTGGGAACCAGTGACCATAACCCATTTTACTCCCTAAATCAAGGCAGCAGCCATCCCCTGGCTTGGAGCTGTGTCCTGAAGATGTCCCTGCTTGGTGCCCAGCATCAGGCTGTGTGGCAGGAGGGATGAGCAGGGGCTTGGGGACAGGTATGGGCTTCAGTGCAGAGGAGCTGGGAAGTTCCAGGAGGGTTTTTTGGTAGGTACTTGCTGAGAGAGTACCAGAGTGGGGGAGAGATGGCTGCTGCTGTTTCCTCTTTCCAGTGCTCTTTCCAGAGACCTCTGGAAACATTTAACCCTCCACATGCTGCTCCCAGAGGTGAGCCATGTACCTGAATGACCAGAGTTGGAGCAGGCTGCAGGACACAGCATGGCCTGGCTCATCATCCTGTCCCAGGTTTGCTGCTTTGCTTGGGGTGAGTCCTGGGCATGTTTAGGGCTGCCCTGCAGCACTGCAGGTGCTTTGGGCATGGCTGGGACCCACAGGCTGCATGTTCTCTTGCTGAGTCATCTCACCCATGGTTAGGTCCAATAAAATGGATCTTCATCCTGCTGCTCTGGGAATGAACCAGGACCATCCCCAGAAGGACTGAGACTCCTGCAGGTCTCCCCCACTGTGGCCCTGTCACCAAGGTCTCTGCAGCCACCCAGCAACACCTGCACAAAGGTAAGGGTGATGCCCTGATCCAGACGTGAAGAAGACAAGTCTGGGCAAGACACAGGAACTCCTGAGCAGGGGCCAGCCCTGGGAAAACTGAACACTGGCAAGCTGGCAAGGGCTGGTGGCTGGGGGAGAGGCCCGATGCTTTCAGGAAGAGCTGGAGGCTCATGGGCAGGAGGGAGACCAGAGCTGGAACATCCTCCGTGGGAGAATGTGGTGCCTGGACTCTCCCACAGCCCAGACAGCCCGGCTGGGGCTGGCACTGCAGGGCTGGGGGTGCCCGTGGGGCTCTCCCAGCTCTGCTCCGCTCTCCTGGCCCCACGGGACCGTCCTGAGTGGGGCCAGCCTGTCGGGACCTGTCCCTTTTAAGCCCTTGGAGCTGTTGACAGCCGTGGCTTAGTGGGGTCCCCATCCTTTCAACTGGCTGTTCGGCAAATTAAGAGCTTGCTATTAGGCTGCTAATTAAAGGCACTTCATTAGCAGCAGGGGAGGCAGCTCCTGGCCGCAGCGAAATTGGATTCCTCTGAGCTGCCATGAGCCGGTTCTCTCCTCTCTGGGGCTGGGGGCTGTGTCCCTCCGTGCCCGGGGAAGGCAGCTGCCTCCAGCCATGGCCGGGGGCTGCCAGCCTCTTCCCGAGCGCGGGGGATGGGGCACATCTGCCCCCGCTGGGAGAGGGGCCGGGGGTGATCGGGGTGTTGGGTGATGTGGGGCCGCCCCTCGCCGCCAGCCTCGGGGATGGTGCAGTGCTGCTGCTGCCCCACTGACGGTTCCCGGGTCACTCCCGTTTAGAGGGGACACGCGAGAGCTCTCAGAGGTGACAGAGCATCTCGTCAGTGGTTCCGCTGCCCCCGGGCTGGGCCGGGACCCCTCCGCGGGCTGAGCAGTCCGGAGGCGCTGCCCCTGCCCCCGGCGAGGGGAGAGGCTCCCGGACTCCTCCTCCAGCCGCTCAGGCGCCTCCAATGAGCCCCGGGGGCTCCCGGGCTGCCCTGCCCTGCTCTGCCTTCCCTTCCCTCACCTCCTCCTTCTTCCGTCTAAAAATGGGAGAGACTAGCCGGGCCGCCGCACCGGGGCTGCCTTCCTCCCCCTCTCCTCCTCCTCCTCCCTCCCCGCGCTCCGCCCGCAGCCTCTCGCCGCCGCTCGGGAAAGGGACCCCGCGGCCCGGCGGGGACATCACCGGGGTGAGCTCCCTGCGGGCCGGGAGGGCTGCCCGTCCCTGCTTCCCGCCTCCCCACGGTGTCCCTGTCCCCCTCTAGCCCCTGGCCTGACACCCATCGGCCTGACATCCCTCTCCCTTTTTTCCCGGCTTGGGATTCCTGATGGGATTAGGGGGGATTTGCTGTGCGTGAGCCGGGAGCTGCTGGGTGCTACGAATCCGGCTACCGTGCGGGAGGGGCGGGTGTGCTGCTGGGGAGCGGGGCTGCTCCTGGGGACACAGGCTCGTCTCATGTCCGCGCCCTGCGGGGACATCCATCGTTCCGGACATTCACTGCAGCACCCCGGGCTGTCCCTGCAGCTGGGGTGCTCTGAATGCTCCCGAGCACCCCGATCCCGGGCTGGGCTGGGTCAGAGCTGCAGGGGGCTGTTCCCCCGCACCACCGGCTCCCCGCAGTGAGGAGCCCCAGCAGGAACGGGAGGCAAAGGTGTTGGAGGGGATGAGGGTTCAGGAGATGGGTCCACGTGGTGTTTTGGGGTGCCCTGGGACCTTCCACGGGAACATTTCAGTGGTGTTGGGCCACTCAGAGCAGCCCCACTCAGCTGCTCCACTGAGGTAGGGGGATGGGTGTCCCTCCTGTTTCCATCTGCTGCCCATCCCAGCTAGGCAGGGGTGCCCAGGTTACCCAGGCTGGGTCACCACCACGGTAAAAAACCTCACACCACAGCCACAAGACCAGCCACCAGGAAGATGGATCAGCTGGGCTGGATGCTGGGCACTGTCATGAAGCAGTGCTCAACACAGGATTCCATGCACTGGAGTCTTTGCTCTGGGCCAGGGTCATCCCTGCTGGAAAAGAGGCAGTCCATGACACTTTGGCTTCTAGCTCTGCTGGCCAGGACTGTGCTGATCCTTCCTCCTCTTTCCCAGCATCTCACCTTCCCCCTGCTGTCTGTCACCCTTCTGGTATCCTTTGGCTCCTCCATGCTCTATGGCTACAACCTTGCTGTGGTGAACTCACCGGCAGAGGTAAGGGATGGGCAGCCTCTCTGGGAGCAGGGAAAACAGCCCTGCATCCCTTCCTTGGAGGGGGGAGGGATAGCTGTCCAGCAGCCCCACATCAAAACACTGGCACTTTCCTTGAGCAGTCACGCAGAGATGAATGGCATAGGAAGGACATCAGAGTCCATGTTCATGTACTCCAAACTGGTCCCCCCAGGAAAGCAGGGCCTGGAAAGCTGGCCACAACCTCCCTGCTCCAGCCTGAGCACTCTCTTTGGTATCTCTAAGTCATCCTTAGGCCTCTCAGGTGCTGAGAATTGCTGAGCAACCAGACTAGCACATCCCAGTCATACCCAAACATGTTCTGCCCTGCATCTCCTTTGATGCTGTTAAACCCATATTGTCCCTATAGGTCCTCTCTTCCCTTGCCTTCCCCTTTCTGCCAGCACACCTGGTGCCCATGTGTGTCTCTGCCCTGCAGCACATAAAGGCCTTCTACAACACCACGTGGTTCCAGCGCTACGGGCAGGGGCTGGGCCCTGCCCCCCTGACCCTGCTCTACGCCCTGACTGTCTCCATCTTCGCCCTGGGCGGGCTGGGGGGCTCCCTGCTGGTGGGGGTGCTGGTGGAGCGCTATGGCAGGTAAGGGTGTCCCACCAGGGGCCAGGGTGGTCCAGAGGTGGGCTGGGACTGGAGGAGCCGCCTGCTGCTTGTGCCTGCCAGGAATGGGGCTCTGAGCCGCAGCGCTCTCCTCGTCCTCCTGGCCGGCGGCTTCATGGGCTTCAGCCGGGAGCTGGGATCCCCCGAGATGGTGATCATCGGCCGCTCCATCACAGGGATCCACTCAGGTGGGTGCACAGCCCCTTCCTCATGGCTCAGTCCCCTACAGCCATTCCTAGGGGGATGGAGAAGGCTTTGTATCCCCACGGGCTCTGTGGAGGGGTTCTCTGGTACAGCCAGGCCACCTCCAATGCCAGAGGGTCCCCACTGTGGATGATGCTGGACATGGGAGGAGATGGACCTAGGGTCTGGCTTCTCCTTTCTGCCTCTGCCATCCCAGTCCCTCCTGTGCCCCCCAGGTATCTGTGTCAGTGTGGTGCCCCTCTACCTGGGAGAAATCGCTCCCAAGAACCTGCGAGGATTCCTGGGCCTCATGCCCAGCATCTTCATCTGCCTGGGGGTTTTCTCTGCCCAGGTCCTGAGCCTGCCAGAACTGCTGGGCAAGGTGAGCACAGTACCCCAGCCCATGCATGCTGGACACTGCTCTGCTCTCTCCATGACACATTCCATTTCAACTCCTCCCAGGACAGGTTCTGGCCCCTTTTCCTGTCAGTGGTGGTTGTTCCTGCCTCCCTCCAGCTCCTGCTGCTGCACTGCTTCCCTGAGAGCCCTCGGTACCTGCTGATAGAGAGAAATGACGTCTGTGGTGCCACCAAAGGTGAGAGGATATCCTTGGACAGACTGGCTCTGGAAAGTGCTGGTCCATTCTTGGATGTCCATACCTGAAAGCCCAACGCAATCCTGATGGTTCAGCCCTTCTGTCGCACCTGGTTGTGCCACAGCATTTCCATGGTGCCCAGCACTGCGGTGTGAGGCTTTTCCCCATTTCCTATGGATGCTGAGCCCCATACGGGGCTACTGGGGAGGTTGGGCCAGGGTAGAGCCAAGCCCTTACCTGGTGCCATACCTGTGAGCATCCACCCTGTGCTGGGGACATGTGTCCATGGCCCGCTCTGCCCACAGCCCTGCAGCGGTTCCTGGGGAGCCCCGAGGTCCAGGATGTGATCGAGGAGATGCAGGAGGAGCAGCGGTCGCTCTCCTCCATGGAGATGGCGTCGGTGTGGCAGCTGCTGCGGGAGCGCTCGCTGCGCTGGCAGACGCTCTCGGTGGCGGTGCTGAACGCTGGCATGCAGCTCTCGGGCATCGACGCCGTAAGCCCCACGCGCCCCTTGCCCCGGCACACGGCTGTGCAGGCTCTCAGCTGAGGCCTGGCAGGGCATTTCCCTGAGTGGCTCCATCCCCCTGCTCATGCTGTGTCCCCTCCTGGCAGATCTGGTTTTACACCAATACCATCTTTGAGAACGCTGGGATCCCCGTGTCCCAGATCCCCTACACCACCATGGGCACCGGCGCCATCGAGGTCGTTGCCGGGCTGATCGGGGTGAGTGAGGGACAGACAGACAGACGCAGCCCCTCCGTGCTAGAGCCGCTTGCCAGCTCCCAGCACCATCAAACGAGGGGACAGAGTGGATCCCCAAAATATCATCTATGCCACAGCACAGCCCCTTTTCTGGGGAGCAAAGGATTTGGCATTTGGAAATGGGGATGGGAGATGGGATGAGACAGGCTCCATCTAGGAGTAGTGAGATAATTGTAGCGTAGCAGGGAGGTTGGGTAGAGATGGCAGGCAAAGAAAAGGTTGGAGATGATGGAGGGGACTAGAAGTTTCTTCTGGGTCTCGCTTTCATTGTCCCTCTCTTAGCAGAGTCACATGTCCCCCTTTCCCCCCGCCCCCAGCCAAGCACTGGCCTGGCCCCAGGCAAGCAGCCCCCCCACCCCAGCCAGCCCTCATTTAGCTGGAGAGTTAGCACTGGGCCAGGCAGATTTATGGCCCTTGTCCCATCTGCAAGTGTCACCCAGGGCCAGCCCAAGCCACCCGGCACTAAATCCACTCCCTGACAATTACAGAGATGGATGGGGGTGGCTGCTCCCAGAAAAGAGGGAATGAGTGGGGGGCTGCTCCCCTCTCCCATAGCCCAATCCAGAGCAGAGTGGGGTCCCCTGCCTCTCTGAAGGGTACCCCCTACTCCCCTCCCCTTTCTGTGGGGGTGTCCCAGCCCCCCAGAAGTCGCCTAGCATAGAGCCAGATTGCTTGGGAGCAGCCCCACAAATGGCCCCTGATGGACATGCTGAGATTGGTTATAAAATTACAGGCATTTGTTCTGCTGTCAATACCCTGCCTGCTCCCACCGCTGCTGCGCTGCCTGCCCACACCCTGCTGTGCCCACTGCCCCACAAACCCAGCACCTCTGCCTGGCACTGATGCCAATGTGGCTTGTGGGTCGCCCCAGCCCTGCACCGTGACCCCTGCTCCGTGGGACCCATCTCCTGCCCCATGCATGCTCACCCCTGGCACTTTCCATGCCCCAGCCTCAACCCTGGAACTCTGAGCTGGGGTTGCCCCTGATCCCCAGATGCACCAGGAGCATCCTCCCACCCACAGCTGGATCTGGGGTTCAGAGATGGTCCCATCCACCCTGGAGCTGCCCAGCACCCTGTCAGTCTCTGCTCTCTCTTGGCAGTGCTTCACCATCGAGAGGGTGGGCCGGCGGCCCCTCATCATCACTGGCTTCTGTGCCATGGGTGTCTGCTCAGCTGGCATCACCATCTCCCTGCTGCTGCAGGTAGGGCCTGGCCACTGCCACCCCCTGGGCCATCATCTGGGGCTCAGTGGGGGAGGGATGGCTAGAATCCTGGGGGAAGGAGCATGCATGGAAATAAAAGGTGAGCTGGCTCTTCCAAGTCATATTTTCCCTTCAAAGTTAAAGAGAAGGTAAATTTAGCACCAAGAGCAACAACAAAAAAAGAAAATACAAATCCATAGGAGAAAAGTCCTGCTGCTTCTGGTAGCTTTTTTTCAGAAATACTTGTTCCCAGGGAGGCAGATGTGAAATGCCAGGGCAGGTGAAGGGTCCTTCTCCTGCTGTCTGCTTCCAGAGGATGCTCCTGTGGCTCTGGTGATTCTGCACCATCACGAGCTGCTGAGCTTGGCTGAGGCTGACCCTCACCAGCCTTACCCCAAACCACCCATTGCTTGTCTGCATCTCACCAATGTGTCCTGTGTGGTTGCTGTCCCCAAGAGCCACCACCAGGCCGAGGGCAGGCCTGAAGCCATGTCCCAGGGATGCTGGGTGTGGAGCTCAGGGCCAGCCCCAGCAGTGTCCCCAGCCCGGTGTCCCCTCGCAGGCTGCCCTGCCCTGGATGCGCTACGTCAGCGTCGCCTGCGTGGTCGGCATCATCGCTGGCTTCTGCATGGGACCAGGTGGGTCTGGGGCTGCAGCACTGGGGAGCACTGGGGTGGGAATGGGGGTCCAGGAGAGCAGCAGTGGGGTTTGCAGGCAGGTGACAGGAGCTGGGCCTTGGCCCTGTCCCCGTGGTCCCACCCTGGTTTATGATGCTGTCTCTCCAAGTGAAAGCCCACCACAAACCCCTCCAGCCCCACACATCCCCAGGGCACACTCTACCTCCTCCTGCTGGGCCACGCTCCAGGAGGAAGCAGAGTGAAGCCCTGGCAGCCTTCCCCAGACCTCTGTGGAGGTGTCACAGCTCCTATCACAGTGCAGCTGGTGAGAATCATCCTGCCCCTAATGGAGTGCAGGCTCCAACAGCCAGGAGTGAAACCTGGACTGGTTTACCCAGTTGATGTATTAGCAGAGCTCTTAACAGATCTATAATTCATCCTCAACCCAGATTTTATTCACTGTAATTACATCTTTAATTAGGATTTTAATGGCTCATTGTTCACAAACAATGATGAATAGGAGTTTTAAAACAAAAATATATATATCTCTGTTCTGGGCGAGCTGTGAGTAAGAGTCCGTCAGGGGCCCCACTCCTCCCTCACTTCTTACACTTGATTTTTGGTTCATCTTTTCCCTGCATGTTATAAAGAGGTCCAGCCAGCCCTGTTTCAGGAAGCTGGGACCCCAGGCATGTCACCATATCAAAAACAATCCCTTGCCAGATTCCTGTGTGTTTTGGAAGGTACTCTGGACCTCGGATCTTGCCCCCCAGCACAGGGACAGTCCTGGGACCCAGGACTTCTGGCTCAGTGACACTTGGCTGGAGAGGCTAAGTCCTTCTAGAAGAAATAGCCACAACCTGGGTCCAGTTTTCAGACCACTTACAATTTGGCTTGGGAAACCACCTCCATGCATTCTGGGTTTTTTCACTCTGCATGGGAAAAGCAGGTTGGAAAATGGCATTTCTGTGTCCTGAGGGAGATTGTGATGCTCAGAAAAGTGGTTGCTTCTTTCCTCCCTGAATCAGCCACAGTGGCAACAGAAGCTGGATGATAGAAGGAAGTTTTCTAAAGTCTTTTGATCAAGGGAGTCTGGAAAGGGCATTATGGAGGGTGCCAGGAAGATGGTTCTCTATGCCTGTGATCTCCATTAGATTTAGTATATCAGCATTTAGAAACATTTTTGGAAAATGAGGATCCACATGAAATGTTCCACCTTTATTTTGACTCAGTCTGAAACTTTCTAGTCATGCAACCTGGGGAACTGGCCTGAGCACCCAACAGTGTGCCAGTGTGTATGTCAGGGGACATCACATCACCCCCCACAAGACATATCCCAAGGGAGACCAAGGGTAGGACACTACTCCACCACTCCCTGTCTCCTCCAGCTCTCCCAGCACCACCAGTTTGAACCATGAGCCTTGCTGGGCTCCAGCCCTTTGGCCACAGGACTGAGGTGGGCAGAACCTGTTGACCCCAGGGGTACCTGAGTCACCCTGTCCTCCATACCCTCGATGTGTCCCCTCCCTCTGCAGCTGGTGTTCCCTTCCTGATGACAGCAGAGCTCTTCATGCAGTCCCACCGCCCGGCTGCCTACATTGTGGGGGGCTCTCTCAACTGGCTCTGCAACTTCACCGTCGGCTTCATCTTCCCCTTCCTGCAGGTACCAGTCCAGAGGGGCCCTGGGGGATGGAGGGAATGGACACAGCCCTGCTGTTCTCCCAGGATGGGGTGCCAAGGCAGGGATGCCTGTGCTCTTGGCTCAGCTCAGTGCTGGACAGAGCCAGCCCAGGGCAGGGTGTCTCAGCCTCGTTCCATGCCCAGTTTGGGAGTGCCTGGCAGTGTCTCTGCCTCATCCTGCTCTTGTCCCCAGATGTCAGCTGGTGCCTTTTGCTACCTGGTTTTCTGTTGTGTCTGCCTGCTGGTGGCCCTGTATGTCTACCTTGTCATCCCTGAGACCAAGAACAAGACCTTCATGGAGATCAGCCACATCTTCACCACGCGCCGCTCCGTGCTGTCCGTGCCAGCCCAGCTCATTGGCATGATGAAGCTCGATGGCTACGGGGCTTTGGAGAGCAGCTCCCTGGAGGGCTCAGGCTCCAGCCTGCCCTGATCTCAGTGGGCTGATGGGGATGGGGATGGGGAGGAGGCTCAGGGCCGGGGAAGGATGTGGGGGCCAATTTGTTCCAACCTGGTCATCTCTGGGTCTCCCAGGACATCTCTCCATGGCACAGTCTGGGCCCAGGATGAGCCCTATTGATGCACCAAGGTTGCACTGACTGCTGGGCATGATCCCCATGCTGGAAGAGACAAGGGAACCTCCTGAACCAGGGGGTTCTCATTGCTCCTGGGTGTGGGGCCTTGGCAAGGGCTTCTGGCATGAGCTGTTTATTTAATAAAGAGCATTGCCGCCAGAGCCATTGTTTGGCAAGTTTAGCCTGGAATGGCAGCAAGCAGGAAGGTGCTGGAAAGGGCAGGTGCTTCTCCGGCACCAGGGAAGAGCAGAACAGGAAGAGGAGCTTATCCTCCTCCCCTCTGTGACTGGCTGGAAAGGTCAAAGTGACCCCACATTTTCTAGGAAGGGTGGTCGGGATGGTTCCCAGGCTCTTGCGTCTCACCCCAAGTCGGTCATGCAAAGCTGGAGGCTGTTGCAGAAGGGACATGGAGCAGCTCTGAGCTGGTGGGGACTGTCCAGCCACTGTGCCCCTCCAGAGGCTGCTGGAAGCCCTTGGTGCCTGGCCTCGTGTGCTGGCCCCACAGAGTGCTCCCATGGGGACTCTGCACGCTCCCAAACTCCCTGGAGGACAAAGGGATCCAGGATAAACCCTCATCCCCTTACTGCACCCTGTGAATTGCTGACCCCAAGGTCCTCTCCAAGCACAACCTCTCCCATGTCTCTGCCCTGAATCCTGGGGGCTGTTTTTGGAGGGAGAGGCTGTCCTGTGTCCCAGAACCCCCCACAGCAGCTCCCACAAATACCATGGTAAACCATGGGGTTCCTAGACCTGCCAGGAGCTGTCATTTGCAGGAAAGCAGCACCATTTTGTTCCGGTGAAAGATAAGCCCAGGTGGGGGGGAAGGGCTGCGTGGCCAAAACACTCTCATGCCAGCACGAACATCATTTTGTTGCAAATAATTTAGCCCTTTTTATTTTTTTTCCCCCAGTTTCCCTCTCCATGGCAGGTCCACAACTTGGTGTTTGGTGTTTGTGGTCACTTAGTGAGGAGCCCACCCTTCCTGCATCCCTTGGCAAAGCCTCAGGGCGCTGCTGGGTGTGTGTGGGTGCTGGACCCGTGGGGACAGGGACAGGGCCACACTGGGTCCCCAGTGCCTGCTCCCATCCCTTCCATCCTGAGCCAGCAGCCTGGGGCTCTGAGCACGCTGGGCTGTTCAGGACAGCAGTGAGAGCAGGGTCAGGCTCTGCAGCCCCGGCGCTCCCCGCTCGCCTCCCCCGCTCCCGGCAGCAGAACAGAGCGGTAAATATGTGCAGCATTACATATGTATAATGGAGTGTAAATAACCCCAAAAAGTGCATTGTAAATAGACTCCAAGTTTATCCTTTATTAATGAGGCACTGAGTGCCCTGCTGTTTTAGAGCAGCGAGACTTTGATAATATCAAAACCTAAATTACACTTGTGTCTCTCATTCCCAGCAAACGACAGCATCATTTCAGGCCTCTTTGCCACTTGTATTTATTTATTCTGGTATTTATCTATCTCTCCCACCCAGCATGTGGGGCAGCTTGGAGGATGCCCCCTGCCCTCCATGTGAGGGCAATAGCCCCCCTGGGACCAGCCCCCCATTCCTGGGGTCCTGGCATAGCCAAGGAGTGGGAATGTTGCCTTATGGCCAAGGACTGCTCTAAGTGGCCAGTGAGATGGGGTAGACCTGGGAAATGTGGGGTCAGGACCCATTTCTGTCAGGGTTTTGGATGCCACCAGACCCAGAGGTGCCCTCTCTCCAAGGACTGGGAGTCACTGGAAAAATTCTATGGTGCTTTCTGGATGTATTTGTTCCTGGGGACTCGTTTGAGGGTACCATGTCAAGGACATATCCATCCTCTTTTCCATCAGGGCCTGGGGGTGAGGAGCCCCCATGCTCATGGAACATTGGCAACTCATCAGTTTTTTCTGAGGCTATTGGGGCAAGGATTTTTTCTTTTTTGGTTGTAGTTCAAACTGCCCCATGCCACTGACCTTTTACTCTTACAAAAGAGGGATTTGGGCTTCCTCTCTGCTTATCTTGCCAGGCAGGCATTCCCAGCTGCTCCACTGCAGGCTTCTCAGGCAGGATATGGCTGGGTGAGCTCTGAGCTGCTTTTCCTTGTCCAAAGCTGCTTCCACACGTTGAAATCCAGCTCCCTGGATTGAGGCCTCCAAAAGCACTGGTTCTGTCTGGTGAGGATAAGGCTGTTTTCTCTAGTAGTGTCCAAGCAGACCTTGAAAAACTGGAGAAGGTGCCAAGAAGAGTCTGAGAAATTACTTGGACAACTGGAAATGCTGCTGATCCTCTTAAGGTTTGCAGAAACAAAGATGAAGGTGGCTCTCTCCAAATGCACAAGCGCCTTCTCCTGGTGTGCCCAGTGCCAAAGGCTGGGTGGGTTCAAGGCTGAGGTATTCACATGGAGGCTGGGGCTCAGCCCTGGACAATGTGGAATGGGAGAGAAGACCCTGGTTCAAACTCTCCAGATGCTTTGAATGGTGGTCCTCAAGGAAATGGTCATGGCCCATCACTGGAAATGTGCAGATCCTCCATGAAGCTCTCTAGGCTTGAGCTCACCTGGCTCAAGGTGAATGGTCACATCCCAACTGGAAAGCTGATTGAGGCTTGCTGGAGGCACCCTGGTGTCCCTGTGCAATCTCTGGGGATTAGTGAGGCCACAAGTGACCACAGAGCAGGCCAGACAAGCCATGGAGCTCTCACACTGCCAGTGCCCTCAGTCCCTATGGGTTCAGCAGAGGTGGGCTCCAGGAGGAGGGATCCTGGGGATCCACCAAGCCTTTGAGGCTGATCCCTTCTCACACTGGTTTCACCAGGTGTTCTAACAGCAATCTATCCCTGTCACCAGCACGGGGATGTCTTCACTGCCCACAAATCTCACGTGACTGCAGAGCTCCACCAGGGACCAGTTTTGACTGAGGGAGGTTCCTGTGTGCTCCACCTCGTCTCATATTCCATGTGGGAAAAGCAGTGCTGGGGCAGCACCCTGTTGCCCCACAGAGTTTGGTGTGGAATTTGTCCCTGCCTCTTGTCTCATTAAGGCTGTCCATGCTCCCAGCTTAGCAGCCATGGGAGAAGGGTGCTGGACACAGGGAGCATTGCCTGGGGTCAGCTGGGTTTGGAAATAGACCCCGTGTTTGCAGCCTCTGCCCTGGGTGTATTTGAGGGGGTCAGGGACTGATTCAGGGACTTGGAGATGGATGAGAGGCTTGACCTGACCCTGCAATCCATGCCTGCAATCATGCCTGGGAAGCCAACCATGCCTGGGCTGCATCACAGGAGGTCTGACCCACAGGTCAAGCGGTTCTGTCCCTCTAGTAAACTCCAGTGATTCCAGGCTGGAGTACTGTGTCCACCTCTGGGGTCTCAGCACAGGAAGGACATGGGCCTGCTGGAACAAGTCCAGAGGAGGCCATGAAGATGCTCAGAGTGCTGGAGCACCTCTCCTATGAAGACAGGCTGAGATGGCTGTGGTTGTTTAGCCAGAAGCAGAGAAGGCTCTGGAGAGGTTTCACTGCAAGAGGCTGCAAAAGGCCTGCAAGAAATTGGGAAGGGACTTGGTAGAACTGCATGTAGTGATAGGATAAGGGAGAATTGTTTAAACTGACAAAAAGCAGGTTTAGATCAGATATTAGTGAGAAATTCTCGAGTGTGAGAGTGGTGAGGCACTGGAACAGGTTGCCCAGAGAAGCAGTGGATGCCCCATGCCTGGAAGTGTTCAAGGCCAAGTTGGCCAAGTGGCTGCCATGGACCCATGGGCACTGCTCACATAATAACTGCCAGGATACAAATCCCCCAGAGGGAAAAGATTGCATACTCAAAATTAGGACACCCCCCTAAATGGTGAAAATTCCTCTCCTGTTTTGACATAGCAGAGAAATATTTCAGCACCATCCCAGGGCATCTTCTACCTGGGAAGGGTGATTTCATTAAGGAATGGTTCCTCTTGGAGCCTTCTTTTGTTTCTCCTTTGCCTGGTGGTGTCAGGAGTTTCCCAGGGAGTGGAACAAGCACACAGAGGCAGTGTAGGTGTATCCATTGCAGGTGTCACAGCCCCATGGACACTTTTGTGCCATGATAAATTTGGCTCCCTCGTGGCTGAAAGTCATCCCCCAGCGGAGACCCAGGCTGAGACCACATCTCTCACCTCCTTAAAGTGCAGAGCCAGGTCCAGCCTGCAGTTCTCATGGACTCTGACCAAGAGGCTTTCTGCAGGCAAAAATCTAAAATGGGTGGGGTTTTTTTCTGTGTTCTGGATAACAGGCACTCAGCTGAAACCCAGCACTTCAGAGGGGTGGAGAACAATGATTCGGATATTTTAAAAGCCTAAAATATTTCTCCGGCACCAACAATACCCACTCAACTTCAGAAAAAAACATATATAATGAAAAATATTTACAGTTGGGTGCGGGAAAGTGTTTCTTACCCTGTGAGAAATATAATAATTCTGCATGGATGCCTGCAGGCCCGTGGCTGGTGCTCTGCAGGTCTCTGCAGAAACTGTGGGGTGCCAGGACAGGCCCGGGCCGGGTGGCCGGAGCGAGGGTGCCCGGCGGAGGGTGCACACCAGCAGATGGCACTCCCAGAATTTATTGCTACAGCAAGCTGCCTCTCGGAGAGCAGTCATGTAGGAGATGTCCTATTATATGGGCAGTTGACTTTAATAGTCATTGTGTGCTTAAAGCACAGCAAAACAACAGTGGGAAAAAAAAAATCCCCACTCCACTTGGATGGCCCTTTTCCCCCCAGCCCTGCTAGTCTATTTGTACAGTAAATTAAAAATATGAATCACTTCTCTCTACTGCCTCCCCAAACACTCATCCTGTCAGGCTCTGTGTTGTCTTCATTTGTATTACCTTAATTTAATGTTAATTATGTTCTTCATTTACAAAGAACAAGCATTTACACTCCCTGTCTGGGGATTTTCCACACTCGCGGTCTCCACAGACGGGAGAAGGGAGCGGGAGGAAGGAGCGGGGCCGGGAGGAGCCGCTCCCGGACGGGGGCGCGAACGGGGCTGCCCCGCCCGGCGGGCCGGTGGCGATCAGCGCTATTGCCTTTCGATTTATGAAACCGTATCGCTGCCTGTGCTTAAATCCCCCCAATAAATCCTTTTTAAAAGGTCCTCGGCCAATGCAGGGCAGTGATTTATGGCGGGGAGCTGGAGTGGAGGGAGGTTTGGTGGCAGGGTTTGCTGCTGGGGGTGTTGGGGATGTCACAGGGCTGGGAGCCTGAACACTGCTGGGCAGTCCTAAGAAAATTTCCTGCAGACTTTCCTTTTCCCTGATGTCTGCAGACTTGCTGGATGTTGCTGGTGATGGGATGACCCGTTTGATGTGGATGATTCACAACGTGGATGAGCACTGCAAATCCCTGCTCCATGCCTCAGTTTCCCCACCAGCACCTGGAGAAAACCACCCCCTCCCAGCTCTACCTATGCTCAGGGATCACCAGTGAGCCAAAGGTTGGGGTGCACTTACAGAAATGAGTTATGGGGATGTGTGTGCAGCAGTGTGTGTTCATGTGCACACACATAAAGGACCCAGGTCTCTAAAAACACCCACACCTCATCCCTAACCTGACTTTCCCATGCACAGAGCCTGTGACTGGAACAAGGAAGGACAGAAGAGAAGAAAAAGAAGAAAAACAATTAAAGAAAAAGTCGTGAGCTTTCCTGGGCTATGGGACGTGTTTCTCTTCACAGGCTGCCCTTGACCATCCCTGGGATGGGGGACATGGGGGTGAAGGCTCTGTGCAGCCACATTTTCACACCGTGAGCCCCCTGTCCGCACTCAGCAGGGCTTCAGCGCTGCCCACGCCTGCCTGAGCCCTGCCATGGCCTGTTCTTCTAGCACTGTGTCTAGCCACAGGTTGGGAACATCAGGAGATTTTCCCAGGGATCCTGAGGATGGGATTTGAGCAAAGGAAGCAGCATCTTTGGTCTCATTTGTGTAAGAACTCCTGGAGTCATATTTTGCAGTGCAAATTGGGGTTGTACCAGTACATCATGGGAGCTGGGTAGAACTGACTGAGATGCCCATCCCCAAATCTTTAAAAATCCCCCAAAAAATTAAAAAAAAAAAAAGTGGCCCACCAAACCTTCCTGTTCTGTATGACACAGGAACCCCAGAAAAGTCCAGAAAACAAGCTCCCACAGCCAGGAAACCCCAAGATACCACACACCCACTCCTCCCAGTCACCACCACCCATTTCCATAGCAACAGTCACACATTCTGGGGTGGAGACCTGAGCCCCCTTGTCACTAAATGGCCTCAGGACCAGGGCAGGTCTCCTCACTGGTTGCTTATGGGGGACATCTCAGGTTTGACCCTCTAGATTTCTGCCACGACTGCACCTTGCAGCTGCAGAGCCCTGTCCCAAACCCTGTTTGCAGGGGCTGCAGCCCCACAGCCCATCCCACACCCCACTCCTGCCTTTGGCCAGCTATGGAGCAACACGACTGCAGGGTTTCCTTCCCTCTACCTCATCCTTCTGCCAGGTAGATTTGAGGCCACTCACTCCATGACAGAAGTGGCTCCACTGTTCCCGGTGGGACACACACGCCCCCGCTCCAGGGGGATGACAATCTCCTCCATCCTCCACTGGCCATGCCTGCGCCCTCCCCACGTGCTCCCATGTGCTCTCCCTTATTAACAATGACCTTTCCACCGTGCTCACCGCTGATTCCCCAGTCCCAAATATCTTTTAAATGGGTTTCAGGAGCTGATGTGAGCTCCGTTAAAAGGCCACCGCGCCGCACCCGCCCCGCGCCGCGCCCTCCGCGCCACGGCCCCCCGTCCCCACCCAGTGCCACCCGCCACACACTCACACTCTCACACTCTCACACTAACATTTTAATTAATGAAAACCCCCTTTTTTTTCCCCCCCTCCCCTCCTAAGCGCTTTAATGTGTGTTCGCAGCCCGGCTGATCCCCACAGCCATGGAAATATTAGGTTGACGGATGTGGTCTGTCGCCAGCGCTCCCTCAACGGGTCTGCCTGTCAGCTCGGCGATGATGACATTAACACGGGAAGAAAGTGATGACAAATGCCCGTTATCAGGGAACGAGGCCTGTGACAAATCGCACGGCGCCTCGCGAGCAGCCCCATTACGCTGTAATAAAAAAAGATGGATGGCTCAGCGCACCGGGGCCCCGCGCTAATGCGATTTCGCCTGGTCTCTCCGGGTTCTAATTAAGGCAGAAAACGGAGAATGAACAGGAGTCCCTGGTGCCCGGCTCCCACCTAGTCCCCCCCTCCAACGCCCCACGGTGACGGGCACTCGCCCTCAGGGACGGTGTCCCCCAGCTGCCCTGGTGGCCCAGAGCCGTGGGACAGGGCTCTGGTGGGGATGCAGATGGACACGGAGTGCAGATGTCTGGGGTGTGCAGGGTGGCTGGGGGGCTGGGGATCCCTCAGCCTGTGCCTGCCCCTCTTGCCTCTGCCAGGTGGGCTCAAGGTTCCCCCGGCCGGGGCGAAGGGAGGAGGGGGGACACGGCCACCGTCAAATGCGTCACTCGGAGACAAATGTCACCTCCACCATCTGCTGCAGCGTGTGAACGGCGGGGGAGCCGCGCGGCAGAGAGGGGACGGGCGGGACAGCGTCACCCTGGGAACAGGCTGTGGAGCAGGGACACCAACACTGACCTGTGGGGACACAGAGGGGGTGGCCAGTGACGGGGCTGACCGGGGTCCCTGGGATGCTCACGGGAAGCAGTGATTGGTTTTTGGACGGGAGTGGGAGAAGGCAGCTGTGGGGGGGTCAGTCCCTCCAGGAGTCCTGTGCGTCCACAGCCACTGAGCACACCGATGGCTGTGCCCTAGGGGACAAGGACACGACCACAGCTGCCACTGAGGTGGGAGCACCTGCTGGGGGAAAGGAGGAGTCAGCCCCTGACAGGATGCACAGTGGGGATAAACACCCCACAACACGATGGGGTGCCCAAACTGTGCAGGCAGGCACTTTCCCCACTGTCCCCACACCTCCCCACTGCCACCCAGCTGCCTGCACACCCCTCACCCCCTCCCAGCTCCCCAGCAAGGAGGTAGGTCTGGTCCCCCTCTCCAGCTCTGCCCACCCACATCCCCATCCTCCTTGGGTGCTTTCACCTGGAGAGAGAGATGTGCAAGTGACAGCTCATTCCCTGTCCTCTGCCCAGAGATCTGAAGAGCACTCACAGACATGAGTCAGACTTGTGGAGCGTCTCAGTGGGCTGTGGAGACACCCAACAGCACCTCCAGTCCAGCTCCTGAGAGAGGAGCAGTGGCACTGCCACCAGGGCCCCTCTGCATGCCTGGACCCAGCCCTGACCACACCTTGCAGATGTGCTGAGGGGCCACACCAATGGAGTTCTCCCATCTTTTCTATATGCAGGGAAAAGCCAGCCCCCACCAGACCTGATGAGGGTGGTGCCAAGGGGATGCAGCCCCCCACACACCCTATACCCCACAGGATAGCACAGAGCAGCATCTCCTGCTGCAGGTCCTGGCCACATCCAGCATGTATTTACCTCATGCCAGGCAGTCTGCAGGCTCAGGTTCTCCATTTATTTATCTTTGTGCCATACATCTTCATAATTCCAGGTAGGACACAGAAAGGTATGGGGAGCAAGTGGCACAGAGACCTGTCAGGGAATGTCACTGTCCTTGGGTGATGGAGGAGGAGGCTGGGACAGAGGCTGGGAATCACATTGTGCTGCTCTGAACATGCCTTTGAAAGTGCTTTTTCTTTTCAATGGAGAGCTAGGTTTGTTCAGGAAAGATCCCTGAATGATTCCTGTCATGTCCTGGGGGATTTATTGGTCATTTCAGGAAGTTTTTTAAGGCTTACACTTATTACAGCTCCCCATGCTCCTTTCACCTGCCCAGGCCTTCAAAGAGGCTTTGACAAACTTGAAATATTGCTGGAGCAAAACTGATCCCAAATGGCACCACTGTCAGTGGGAGCATCCCAGCTCTGTTGTAAAAGCTGCTAATCTGAAGCCAGACTCACCTATCTGTTGCCATCAACTTTTGTATCCCAGATCTAATTTTAGACCTATTTGGAGTGAGAGCTGAGCAAAGTCTTCCAACAGCTTCTTCTGGATGAAACTCAGCCTCTGGTGCTGCCTAGCAGCCTAGATTAAACCTGCTCTCCTGGATCCAGCAGCAAATGTAAGTGCAGAGGCCATGGAAATTATTTTGAACAAATCACCTTTGCTGAGAGCCAGCTGGGAATGCACCAGGTCCCTGTTTTTGCAGCAGGTTCAACCAGGGGACTTGCTTCCCCAGCTGGGAGAGCTTTGAATGCTGCACTGGACCTGTCAGAGGCCAGAGCTCAAGGGTGATGCTGAAGCATCGGCCTCAAGCCGCTGCTGCCTGAACCCAGCTTAGCCCTAGGAAGGACCCTAAAAAAGATAAATCACCCCTGTAACATTGCAAAAGCAACCTACAATGGGGTCATGTGGAGGATTTGACAAACCTGTTGGGGAGGGGTTGCTCAGAAGGATGGGAGCTCTCACTCAGCGTTGCAGAGCCAGTAACACTCCTAGAAATGTGTGCTAGCAGGCAGGAAGCACAAGCTTCAGTCTGGACACCAGCACAGCCTTCAGTGTGTGACCAGCAGCAGGAGCCTGGCAGGACTGTGACACATCCTCTGCACCTGTGGGATGGCCAGGCAGGGCCAGGAGGGGCTCACAGAGTCCTGCCTGCTCAGCCAGGGTGTTGGCAGCCTGCACACCCCAGCCCTTGGCTGGCTGTTCACCAAAAATGAGCCCATCCCAGCACAGGCAGGCAGATACAGCTTGTCCCTGGGAAAGTCCTAATGCCCTGCTCAGATTTGTTTTGCTGCTCTCCCCCTTCCCAAGCAGAGAGCAAAAGCAGGGTGGCATCAAAAATGTTCTCCCTTACTGCTGGACAGAGGGGAGCTCAATGTGTGGCCAAGAGTGGCATTGGGTGCCTTTTATTGCACCCCCAAGGGCTCCCCTCAACCAGCTTAGATCACCCAGGCTGGCAGGTCGGGCTGGCACCATGCTAGGGTGTAGAACAGCTGCTGGGTGGGCATGAATATCCAGGTTTACAGCCATGTTCAGGCCTCATCTCAGCTGTTGGTGCAGGCAGGGATGGGGATGGCAGCTGATGTAGCTGTCCCCAAAGCTCAGCTCCCATAGCCTGGCTGGATGCTGGGCTGGTCATCCACAAACAGGGCTCACTGCCAAAGCACACAGGGAGTGTGCTGAGGTGGGGCTGAGTGACACAGGGGCCGTGCACACTGGGGGACTGGGACCTGGAGCTAAACCTCTCACAAGGAGCAGGAGGGAGCATCCCCCACAGGAGGTTTCTGCACCCCAAGGCTCATGGATCAAGCAGAAAGTGAGAGCCACAGACCAAAGGGGACATTTCAGGCCACCAGCAGTGGCACTGCCCTCTGCTGTACCTGCATCAGGTCCTCCTGGCTCCTCACCCTGCGTCCAGGGCAGGAGCTGGGCTCAGACACCTGGTGCCCTCCCTGGCTCTGCAGTTGATGCTCATGAAACCATCAGTCCATGTGTGCTTCAGTTTCCCCCAGCAAGGAGCCCTTCTCCAGGCTCGATACCACTGACCAGAGCATCCTGTGGTAAAAACAGAAGGAGAGTGTGGTGAGAAAGAGTTCAGGAGCAGGGGATGGGGTGGGGGGGTACACTGGCAGCTACACCTGCTTCACCCCTGCTGTTCACTGCTCTGGGCAGTTGTGCTGTTGGAACTGGGATCCTCAGCACCCCCTGTTCTGCATCCCCCCTGCCTGACCCACACCAGCCACTTCACTTCAGCTGTAGCTCCACTGACCTGCCATTAGTTATGATGCCTGAGCCCAAGCAGGAGGTCAGCCAGGCTGGCCCAGACATAAATCAGCTCCCTATGGGCAAGGAGACTTGGGGACAGCAGTGACAAGTGCCCACCAGTGCTGTAGGACCCTCCCACCCTGGCCCTGGGATGATTCCCAGGGATGGAGGCCTTACCCCCATCACAACCAGCCAGGATCCCTGGGGACCCTGCTGTCCCACCAGCAGCTCCTCAGGGTGAACAAGGGGCTGTGCCACAGAGAGAGGCAATGAAACACCGGGGCTGAGACCCTAAAAACCCAAAAAGGGGATTGAGGGCCAGCTCAGCAAGTGTCCACCACAGAGCTGGGCACCCACAGGGCTGATGTGATGAGAGGTGATACCACGGGGCTGAGGGCACAGTCCGCAGGCTGGGGCACCTCCCGCTGCCCTGCTAGGGGAGGATCTGGGTGAAGAGGGGTTTCTCTGCCGCTTTGGGGCTCCCTGAGCGGCCCAGCCCAGCCCAGCCCTGCCCGGGCTCCCTGTGCCTGCCCGCGCTGCCATCCCCGGTCCTCCAGCTCCCTCTGCTGCCGGCCGGGACGGCGGCTGATGGAGCCGGCCGGATCCGCATCTCAGCTGCCCCTGGTCCCCAGCAAGGTCTCCAGCCACGGGCGACAGGGCACCAGCATCTCCCACAAGCCCCCGATCCGCTCACCTGGAGAAGGGTGCGGGCAGAGGATGCGCCCGGCAGGCTGCGGGAAACGTGGGACAGCAGCCCCACGCAGCCCCGGCGGGGCTTGCCAGGACCAGTAGGTGGCTGCAGACCCTGGAGATCCCTTGGAGAGATGGACTGTGGCAAGATCTCAGCCTCACTACTGGACTGACTCCACGCCGAGACTGCAGCTCCAAAGTGCAGGCATTTGCAAACGGGTCCTTCCAGCTTAGGTGATTCCTTTTCTCTGTGTAGACATGTGTGTTCATGCCATGCACACTGCAAGTGTCAGGAGCTGCTCAGCAGCCAGTCTGTTTCTTTTCAAAACTTGACATAAGCAGGTAAATTATCCCCAAGTAACACATTTACCACGAGAGGAAAAATGTCGGTGCTGCTGCTGCTGCCACCAAAGCAGGAGCTCCTGCCTCCCATTCCCCACAGTGACGGGGAGCCTGAGTTATGGCCCTGTTGGAGAGACAGGGGTTGTAAATGCCTCTGTTTGTGCTGTTTTCCAGCCCAACCAGAGCCCATTGATCACTGGGACAGGAGTGAAGCCAGCAAAGAGAAGCAGGAGCTGGGATGGCGGAGACATGCAGCCAGAGCCATGCCAGGAGCTGGACATGTCCAGGGATGCTTGGATCTGACCCTCTGTGTTCTTCTGCCTCTGTGAGACCCCTGGTCTAAGGACACAGACTGCTTCTTTCACCCCTTGGACAAGCTCATTTGCTTGGCCAGCAACTGCAAAGGGATTTAAGTCAGGAGTCTACAGCAATACAGAGGAAGGTCCCTATGCCAGTGTGGTGCAAGCACAGAGCCTTATGGCACACATATTTGGTGTGAAAAAAGGCTGGTTTGGGGGTGAGGACTGACCTTTTACTTGGCCACAACTCACAGCCACTAAATGCTACCAAGGATGCTGAGGAACTGGGATGTTATTTGCACCCAGAGAAAAAGAGACCCTGCCCAAAGGAAAAACAGCCTTGGGAAATGCAGGGTGAGAAACTGAGGCACAGAGGTCCCATGTGGCGTGCAGAGACATCCTGGGTTTCAGCCAGGGCCTCAGCATGGGGGAATCCTTTTACAGCCTCAAGCATTTGCTGTAGCACAGCCAGTGCTGAGATTCAACCTGAGCAAACACAAACTGCTCTGAGTGAGCTTCCCCCAGGCAGGCAAAGGAGGAGCCCTGTGCCATGTCTGACCTGCACCTGGGCCCACTGGGGACTCACAGCCCCCATGCTGCAGCAGCCCTGCAGCACCTGCCCTGCAGTGACTGAACCATGGGACTGGGCAGGCACGGGGGTTGTGTTGGAGACAGTCCCCCAAAAACACATTCCCTGGAAGGGGGTGACATGACACCGACACAGCCAGGCACATGAGAGCCAGTGTGATCTAGGTACATGGCTGCTGCCCCCATGGCAAAGGCACTCTCTGCTACCCTGGGCCCTGCACAGAGTTGGGTGGCTTCAAACAGAGGTTAGGGATGGCCAAGGGGCTGTGTAGCATCAGGACATTCTGAGATCCTACAAGGCAGGCTGTTTCCTATAGCCCAGGCTGCAGGGAGCAAGGGAAGGTGGCAGCAGGCCTGTCCCAGCTGCACCATCTCTGCTGAGCCATGGGGAAAGCCATTTGTCTACCAAGCATGGAGCCCCCGTGCAGACCACTCCCATGGGATTGGGGTCACAGTCCCTTCACCAGATGGGGGGGATGATTCCGAGGGAGCACTGATTCCTGGCTTTGAGACACAGGCTCATGCACAAGACACTACCATGGCATCCTCTACAGAACATGGCCCAGCATCCTGCCACGTACCCATGCCATGTTCCCATCAGGGCAGCTCTGCCATCACCCAGCTGGATCTTATTCCAGACAGAGGAAACTGCTGGAAACAGGGACTGCAATACAAACCATCACAGCAGGACCTGATGCATGCCCTGCTGCATTCCTTGCTCCTGCTGCCCACTGGCTGCCCAGGCAGGGCTCACTCTGCACCCACTTGCCCTGAGGATGCCCTGCAGGGTGCTCTGCCCTCCAGGCCTTCTCCAGCCAGGCTTCCCCAGCAGCCCTTCCCTGACGCTCCGCACCACGCCGACGTCACCCAGGCCATCAATAGCGCTTGGTTAATTAATTTGATGGGAACAGCAGGGACCACACTTTGCATTTAGTGAACTTCTGAGAACTTCCAACCTCATCTTCATAATTGGCCTCATAAATTCGAGGAAAGAGAGAAATCAGCAAAGCCAGAGCAGCGCGGGAGGCAGGAGAGGCCCTGCACGCGGGAGGGCGGGCGAGCGCGTGAGAAGTGACTCTATTTGGTGTCCTTATTTAATTTTATTGCACAGATCCATCTTCGCCCGCCCCCTCCCTGCCTAGCCCTCTCTCTCCCGCTCTCCCTGCTGAGTTCACCTAATCATGATAAATTCATATTCATTTCCCTGCCTGCTCCGACGGGGGGAGCAGCAGCTCCCCTACATTCGCCCAGCCATGCTGCCATTAGCAAATATTTACTCATGAACACAAAGTGCCAGAGTTGGAGGCCAAACTACCCTCCCTGTACACCCTTCCCCCAGCTCCCTTCCAGGATGAGCAGGAAACTAAGGATGGGTGTCCTTCCCACAGGGTAGGGAGCAGGGTGGGAAGGGCTGCCTAACACCCAAAGAAAAAGAGCTTTTTCTTTGTCCAGAGCTTTTCTTCCTTTTCAATGAGGGAGGCAGAGAGATGCTTGTTGGGGGGACAGGAATTGCCTGAGACCCCAATCCAGACTCACCTTCAGGGTAAAGGGATGGCAGAGTGGGAGCAAGGGGGTCTGTGGCAGAACCTGAGGGCCTGTCCCAGCTCCACAACTTTCCACTCATTATCTAAGTGCTGCTGCCTTTTGTTTTATTTTTAATTTTCAGGATGATCAGACTCACAGCCAGGGAGAGCAGGAGGGGGTGTGCTGGGCAGGGGGGAATAGCTGAAGCCCCTTCCTGGGAAGCAGAAACCAGGCAAGACCTCGTTAGAGATGCCTAAAACCATGTTTGCTCTCCCTGCCTGCACTGATCCTGGGGACTCAGCACCCACCTCTTCCCAAACTCCCCAGGACCCCATCCCTTGTACCTTCTTGCCTAGTGGGGCATGCTGTGGTTTAGAAGAGGCAGGAGGTGGGCGGTGATAAGGGAGTGGTGAGGGATTAGAGGTAGAGGAGCATTTGTAGGGCAGCTCTGTCCCCTCTGCCCAGGGCAGGGCTGACTCACAGTGGCACAGCCCAGCCCCTCATGTTTCTCCCCTTGCATCAGGATAAGGGAGAAGCAACATCCAGGAAGGTCACCCTCCAGCTGCTCTGGACAAGCTCCTTGTGCTCCTTCACCTCCTGCCCCTTTCAATCCCATACCTACACCCAGGAGAAGTGGTCCTTATCCATCCGTGGCCCACCTGGCTGCAGTTAGCCACATGAGGGCCCTCTGCCCCCTCCAAAGCTCCTGGGCAGGGATTTGTGGGCTGGGAGGGGACAGACAGACATCAGGCTCATTCCCTCACAGAGCAGGGGACCGGTGGGATTTCTGCCCCAGTGGCCTCTACATGACACATATGTACTAGGGCCACGCCCCTGGCATTTCCCAAGGGGTTGGGCACAAAGTCTTGCTCCTGTGGAGCCCTGGTTCCACGCATCCCCACATCCAGCCTCTCCCTAAATAAAAGCAGGACAAACAACAGGGTCAGGTGCTGCTGCAGCACCCCTTTTTCTGCCTGGGTGTGAACTGTAGCCCTGGAGGAGGGGCGACAAAGGGGAAGGAGTTGGGGGCCAGCAGTGCCTATTTCCCATACCACTACTGATGCCTTCAGCACATGGTCCCACCGAGAAGCAGCCTCAGTGCTCCAGGAACAGCTTGCCCTGGCATCCAGGGCTGGAGGCAAACCTGTGCTCATCAAGGCACAAAGCTGAGCAGCCCTGCATTGTGCTCCCTGCCTCAGCCCAGGCAGAAAAAGGCCCGTGGCCTGTCAGACATAAGGCAGCCTCCCCATCCACCCTCCCTGAGGGACAGGACTGTCCCCAGCCCTGGACAAGGCCAGATGTGGTGCTGCCCAGCCAAAGCTGGCTGACTGTAAGGATGGGGACCTCTTTCCCTGGGCTGCACAGCCCTCCCCGGGCCAAACTGTTTTTCCTGGACCTGACAGGCCCCTGGTGTGAGGCTGCCTCCCTTCTGCTCCGGGATAACCCAGCTCAGTTCTGGCTGCTTCTGCCTCAGCAGCCCTTGTCCTTCTCCAGCTTCTCCATCTCTCTGTCGAGCCAATCATTCCTGCTGCTCATCTCCATGTCCACCCTTGGCTCCCAGGCTGTTCAGATTCCCCTTGGATAACAAAAGCATTTCCATGCTCAGGACCCTGAGCTGTGTTCCAGGCAGAGAACAGGAGACAGAACAGCAGCCAACTCCCACATGCCCTACTGTTTGAGGCATATGGAAAAGCTGACAGCAATCCTTTCCTGACTCCACACCTGAAGAAAGAGCTCAACCCAAGGTCCAGAGCTCAAGAATTCTGAGTCAGGGAACAGCCAATCCCAGCTCAGCCACATGGCCAGCTGGATGCCAGGACAGAGGATGGTGCCCAGCAGCTCCCTGCCCTGAGAGCCAGAAGTGTGGGTCCAACAGTGTGATGATCTCCACTGCGTGTTCTCCACCTCCACTGAAACCAGGGAAATGGACCAGCAGAGGAGGAGCTCCTGGTAAGCCACAGGAGAAAGTCCCAAAGTCACAGTGCAGACTGCAAAAAGACAGAGATGCCAAGGGAAAAGAGAGAAGGGATTTATTTATTTATTTACTACACTTCAAATTTCAAAGCACCAAGACATGCCAAAAGACATTCATTTCCCCAGCTGTCCAGCAGAAAGGCTGGGTTGACAAATGCCAGTGCTGGGGTGTGGGCCACCCTAGCAAAGCCCCAGCCCTGCTGGTGCCCAGCAGCCACAGGAACTGTGCAAACCCACCTGGTTTGTGCCTGCCTAGCAGCAAACATGCAGCTTTGTCACTGTACCTGATGGGGCTAGATCCCCCACAAGTGAGCAAGAGCCCCAGGGGCCTGGCACAGAAATGCCCACCATGGCACCTCCGCCAGGAGCAACCACTGCAACACCTGTAACAGACAGAGCACTCAATGTCTCTGGGAAATTCATCTCCACAATATAAAATAGTTGAGGTTTCCTGAGATATAAAATTCACTCCCATGGAACTGGTGGGACCAGCCACATGCACATGTATGCACAGACACATACACACTTTCCCTGATCAAAGACCAGATGACTCCATGGCTTCCACATAAAAAAAAGGGAGAAGGTTTTGCTTTGCCTGAGTTACAACTTAACTATCTCCTTGTGTTTCTCTCTGTCTCTATGCCTCCTACAGACAGACACACAGTGCTGCTGGGTTACATTCAGTGCCATTACATTCAAATCCCTCCTGAGCACAGCTCCCCAAGCTGTGAGCTCTGCTCCTCTCCTGCACCAAGAAGAAAGGAGGTCTTGGGCCAGACCAGGGCTCTGAGTAAATCTGGAGGATCCTCAGAACACGAGGCTGGGAACAAGCAGGTGCAGCACCTCAGGTCCCTATGTCTCTTTCAAGGCTTAGCTGGCACCCAGGGAAAGCTGGTTGCATAACAGCAGCCTGGCCCTGTGCAATGGGACCCATCAAAGGACACATCAGCTCAGACAGAAGGACACAGCAGCAGCACAGGTTAACCCCTTGAGACTCCTGCAGTAGCAGCTGCCAGCACTAATGAGGAGGAAGGCTTGTCACAGAACCAAGCTAGACCTCTGCTACCTTCATTCACAGCTCAGAACAGAAATTTCACAGTGTCAGTGCTCAGATACAGAGGAAGATGCATCCCACTTCCTTTGTTCCCAAGCACTGTCAGGGGTTGGATCACAAGGTTCTGCAACCCAATCTTCCAAAGATGGGGAGAGGGGGACCAGGGTAGCTGATGAGCAGTGAGCCTTTTTGGTAGCCACACCAAGAGAGCACTTCCAGTGTGGTTCCAGCCCACAGCCTCTGCTGAGGAAGCCACAGAGCTCTGCCCAGCAGCCAGGCCTCACGCTTGCAAGGAGCCCCAATTTGCTGGGAGATGTTCCTCAGCCTGCAGGCACCACAGAGCCTTTCCACCTCTGGGGAAACCAGATCCTTCAAAGCAGCAGCACAGCAGCAAGCCCAGGGTGACAAGCAGGCCTCACCAGTCCCGTTCGGAGGGCTCCCGGTAAGGCAGCCCCAGCTGAATGAAGACGTCTCTCTCGGTGGGGGTGGGCAGAGTGTGGCCAGGTGCCACCTTGGCACCACCAGGGCCTCGCACCACGGCCGAGCTGAGCGCGTGCTCCGACAGGCTCATGCCCTTGGTCTTGGCCAGGGCGCGCATGGAGCGGTTGAAGTGAGCCGAGCCCGTGAAGTAGAGCAGGGCGCAGGCGAACTCCCGGTACGGCACCACGATGATGTCGAGCCGGCGGTGACGCCGCGCGGGCCCCGGCAGGCAGCACACGCCCAGGTACTTCTGCTGATCACCGTTGTCCTCCTGACTCACCAGGTCGTCTGTAAGGAAGCCTGGGAAAAGAGAACAGGCCAAGAGGAGCTCAGTGGTAGATGGACACCTCTGTGCTGAACTCTCCACTGTCCGGAGAGCAGCAGAGGTGTCCCATAACGTGCTGTGGGACCCCAGGGATAACACGCTGAGCTGCAACAATATTCCCAGTTAAAACTATAGCTGAGCCAGGTCCAGGGGCAGTAATTTTAAGGACTAACAAGATGTCCCATCCTTGGGAGTAGTGATCATCTATCCTTCAATGAATGCCATCCACCTCATTGCCTCCTCGCCTTGGCCATTCTAAGAGCAGCTTCCGCGCCCTCTTACCGCTCCTGCGGAGGCTGCTGAGCAGCTTGCTGAACACCCCACGGTGAGACTGCCCATCCGGGTGAGTGACCAGCACATCCACATCTCCACACGTGGCCTTCCCCCGACGGTAGGAGCCACAGGCAACACACACGAGGCCAGGCTTGATGGCCAGGGCAGCTTGTCTGACCTTCGAGAAAAAGAATGAGGAGTCAGAGACCAAGCCCTTTTCATTAAGGCAGCAAAGGATCTCGTGCCTGCCTTGAGGCCTGTCCTGTATCTCCAGATGCAGGCATGGCACACTGCCCACCAAGAAGGCTGGCCTGCTCTCAAGGGAGGAGTGAGCCAGAGTGGCCTCCACCCAGTCCTGCAAACATCCTGCACAATGCCACACCATACAGTGATCGACCATCAGCTTTTGGGAGCACTGGGTTGTGACAAGCAGGAATATGAAGGGGCAAAGTACTGCACAAGCTTTCAGAGCCTTCAGTTTCTGAGACAGCATGAGATAAGAGGTTTTTCAGCTGTCCTACAAGCACAAGGCTCACCAGCTCTGCCCACAAAGCAAATCAGTTCAACAGATGATGGTCACAGGCCCTGTCTCAAAAACAGGGATGGGCTTGTGAAGTCCCCCCAGCAGAAAATCTGTGAGTACCCTTTGGAATTCACTCCTGCAAGGAGCTCTGCCTCTGCAGGAGAGCTGGGCTTCCTGACCCAGAAAAAGCACAATCATCCCATCATTTTAGACCAAAGGGATGCCAACATGCTGCTGCCAGCAATCAAACACATAATAAGAACTTCCCCTATTACAGTCTTCTCCAAGCTGGACCACAGCTCCTGTTTTGTGCAGAGGGTGCTAATTCTGATGGCTTCATTCATTACCTGTTTAAGAAAGGCTCCCAAGTCTCTGACAGGCCTAAAGTATTCTTGGCCTGATTGTGCCAATCACCCTGCTGGCAGCAAATAATGAGGGGCTCAGCAATTCCTAGTGATGGGGCCATCACAGAGGCTGGGGTTCAGCAAGGCAGTGTCCGTGCCCACAGCCCCTTGTCACTCTTGGGGATCATCCTTCATTAGCAAGAGATAAACCCATTAACCTTTGCCCCAAAGGTGCTCCAAGAAGCCACAAGCCTTTCTCATGCGGAGCAAGCCCTCCTCTGGTGTTTTTGCCCCCCTTCTGGCTTTAAATGAAGATTTCTAGAAAACTCCCAGCCCCACCCGAGAGCCTAAAAGCTCCTCAGATCTCACTGTGACAGGCAGCACAGACAGTGACTAATCCCTCATTCTCTCTCCAGGGCCCAGATCAGAGGTGTGTGCAGTGTGTATGGAGGGAAGCACAGTAATCCCATCAAGATAACAATAGACCCACTCCCAAGAGTCAGCTCCTCAGCCCAGCCTGCCTGGGAAAGGGACCACTCACCACCAAAATGGCTAATCCGGCACACAGGACTGACACCCCAGCAGGAGCCTGGCAGGAAGGTATTCTTCATGGCCAGGCCCTGTGGCCGAGTGACAGGGTCACACTGGCTGCTGCTTCCATGGTGACTGGAGAGCACGGGGGTAGCAATGACAGTGTGTCCCCCAGGCTCTCTGCTCACGTTAGGGTACACTGGCTTAGCACCCCATAGTCATGGAGTGCCACAGCATCCTACAGCAAGCAGCACTTGTTTGTAGCCTGGATCCCCTTTGCTTCCACCAAGGATATCCACCCTCTGTTCTCTAACTGACAACTAGATCACGAGGTGCTCACAGCTTCCTTTGAAGCAGCAGCACCAAGGACACCTCAGCTGAAAGCAGATATTCCAGACACGAAGAGAGGCAAGAAAGCAGAGCTGGGAACCTGCCTATCCCACCATGCCACATGCAGCCACCTTCAAAGCAGTGTGTAGGACTGACCCCAGTGAAGTATCCTCCTCCTTGCCAGGCACTCAGACTGAACTTCCTTATGGGTCAAGGTAGAGGCCTTGTGTGCCCATACCCAAAAAGGGTCCTCCAAGCACTGACCCCACTCAGAGGAGAGGCTGAAGAGCTCAGCTATAACACGAGGGCTACTTTCACAGCATGTACCCTCCTGTCATGTCCCAGCAGGTACTGCACTCTGAGGGCCTGTGGCCAAGCTACTCACAGTCTGCTCTATTTCTGCAGCTTCCTCCCGAGGCATGCGCTCCAGGAAATCCGTGTAGTGCTTCAGCCCCACGGCCTGCTGGCTGGTCAGAGTGGCCTTGCTGCGGATGTCATCCAGTGTCCGGAAACCCTAGAGCAGACCATGTGCTGATATTCACACATCTGCCAAGACTTTGCTCTTCACACACTTTCCACCAAGACTTGGGAAGACTGTATTTAGTCTATCTCAAGTTCAGGCCAAGTCACAGCTTCTGAGATCACGTGTAAAGAACACTTTAGGGCCTGGTTCTAAAAGAAGGGATTTAGGCAATGGCACTATCCATGCAGACCTCTAATCTCCACCCCTCCTCTGACAGAAGGCTACTGCTCTTAAGGCATGGTGTCCCTACACCCTGAAGGAAAACACATAATGCAGGTAAAAGAACAACACCCACAACATCCCAATGAGGGAAAGCTGACAGCATGAACAAAAACGTGTTTTTAAGTCAAGAATCCAGTCACAAACCAACCACTACAAGAAACCAGGCTTCATTAGCTCATGCTCAGGAGACAAACTGCTTTTAAAGAAGGAACCCACCCAGTGGGATGGGCTGCTCCTGTTGGCACAATTATTTCAACCTCATTCTTGTAACTCTGAGACAAAATGGATGGCTACTCTGACAGCTACAGGCCAACAGTCAGCAACTGCATCAGGAGCTCTCATGGCCAAGATGCTCTGATTCAAGCCTGGCTCTTAGCAACATCATTGCCATGACTAGTGTGACATGAGCTCCAAAAAGTGATTCTCCCATTCCTCTTCTCCACATCTTTGTCCTGTACCTGTCCCAGCACAACTAAAGTCTTAGCAGGGTGCTAAGACACAATGGGACCCATCCTCATAGTTCCTCCCACAAAAACCAGATTCAAATCTTACCTGTAGATATCAGCAATTAAAAACTATTTGTGAAAGTAATTCTCCTACACTCAGCAACAGGCTTCAAACCATAACCAGAGAGCCTCTTGTGTAAGGCACTGAACTTACCTGCTGGTACCACATCTGAGCTGTCTTGACTCCTGCTCCCCAGATGTTGGAAAATAACTCCAGCACAGGCACACTCTCACTGATGTGATCCAGCTTGCGCAGGTGCCCACTCTCCAAGATCTCCAGGATTTTCTCTGCCATCCGCTTCCCAATCCCAGGGATTTTACAGGCTTCCTAGAAAGAAACCAGAGCTGCTACTGGAAAAGCAAAGATCATAGACAAGCTGGGGAGCTGCTACTGACTCAAAGCCTGGTTAGTCATTAGATGAATAAACAGTATGTGGCAGGACTAGTCCTGCCTGATGGTCTCCTCTCTAGCCCAGGCTTACCTTGGCTGATCAATTCAAGTGGAAAAGGACAAGCCTGTAGAATGGGACTAAAACATGAACACACTGAACTGCTGGACTGTCACAGCCCCTAAGACTCATATCCAGTCAGTTTTACATGCTATTACTATCAGTGGCCACTTGCTGTTGATGAAGAGGAAGGTGAAAATGTGTGTCTAAGCAAGGCACTTATCTTCAGAGTGTCCAGATCTGGCCCTAAAAGGCTCAGATTCTATTTTTCTACTGTTCTGCAAACACTGTGTGTGGTCAATAAATCTCAACTTGCACTTGCTATACAACTTCCATGGAAGGTCCATCTCCCTGCTCCACCCCATGGGGAGGTGTTTTACCTGGTAGGAGGTGACTGGTTTGTGGTAGCTCTTGAGCGCATTGATTGCTTTGGAGTAGCCCAGAGCTCTCCATTTGTCCCCCTGGACAGAGTAAGCCTTTGCCAGCACTTCCAGCTTCTCTGTGATGCACTGGTTGTGATTTTCCTTCTTGGTGTTGGAAGACTGGGCACAAACCCACTTGCTGGGAGGCTGGGCCACTGTGTCAGAGCTATCACTGATCTCCTCTGATGATTTCACAGGGTAGCGGCCAGAAATCAATGCTTCCAGGTCTCCCTGGGTGACACCAGCATCTTCTCCTTCACTGTCTTCATCATCAGAGTATTTCTTTAGGGAAAGATCAGAAAGCAGCCATGTGAGAATAAGTACATGCCTCATACATCCCCTTGGCATAAGCAACTTCTGAGATTAGGAAAGCAGAGCACTAACCACCCTCCCTCCTGGGCACACCATACTCCAACTGCCACCTCTAGAAGTGGCTGGTTATATGCACACCACAGTTCCTCACACCTCAAGCTACACAGGCACATCTCACACTGCACAGGAGACTATACTGCTGTCTACCTGTGATTCAAGCACATAGGCCCCTCCTACAGCCAAGCCCCTAACTGAGGTAAGACACTGAGTAAGTGAGCAACTGCTGCCAGCAGCAAGATGTGACAATGCCAAAATCCCTGGCTGGCAGAGATGCTGATTCCCTACTCCCACTGGGAAACCTTTAGCTCGTCTGGTGGCAGCATAGGCACATCTCTCACATTCAGACTCAGCAACCTCTATCCCATGATGCAGATGACAGCAGATAGGCACAGAACTTTGTTTTCAGTTTACAGACACAAAATCTTAACAAGACTAGTAAATTTAAACCCCCTCATTTTCCCCATGGCTATCTGCAAGAGAAAAGGGGAGGAAGGAATGACACAAAGGACTCCACATTCCTCAGTGACAGAAGAAAGAACCAATGTATGCATTTGCTGATACCCTCAGCATTAAGATGCCTCTGTGTAGACTTAAGAAACAATGAGCCTCAGCTTCAGGTAATGAACAAAAGGGGATAGAAGTGGAAAGCCACACAGAGACTTTGGAGACCGCTTTGCTCACTGGGGTTCCCATCTCCCCTGATATATAAACACAGGAGTCTATGAAGATCCAAGAGCTTGTGGAAGTAACTCTGAATGATGCAGGGTTGTTTGGGATCAGTCCAGCCATTACATGCAGCACACCATGTTCTGTTATGAGTTTCAGCAGAGTATGAGCCTAAGGAAGAGCCACATCCTTACAACCTCTGGTTCTGCTGCCTGAGGAGGTAGGAGGTCTGGAGACACATAGATGGGATGTGTTTTGCAGTCTTGTTTTATAACTCAAAATTGGGTAAGATTGAAGATTTGATAGATTTAATCAGTTTGTCTTGAAATGCAACTCCCTTGAGATGTTGCTCTCTCTAAGGGCAGCAAAGCCTCAGAAGGCTCAGATAAGTCAGTAAGCCCCTTAAAAGCATATAAAGGAGCATGTTACCCATTCACAACACAGAGAACTCTGCAGCTGGAGCTGGAAGCAATTCCCATCCTCTTGGCCAGTAGTGTCACAGAGGTGAAACAGCCCTTAAACCCCTGACTCTCTACACTATGGCAGCAAAGCTGATGGACTCTTTACAACCACATGTGCAAAACCAGCTAGTAGCAACAGGCTACTTGAGAGGGAGACAGGAAGCCTGGGGTGACAGCTCTGGGTTCACAGAGAGCAACTGGCACTGCTTACAGAGGCTGCCTTGCAGAGGACCACTGCATCTGCATGCCAGTCAAAAAGTGTTGCTAGTCTGACTGTAACAGGATTTCCACACAGGAGTTTATATCCAAAGGCAGAACTCCCAGATCAGTCTCTGTTTAGTACAAAACACTGACACCCATCGTCTCTGAGAGAAAAAACATCCACCCAAGCTAGAAATGACTCTGTGCTTAAAAGCTACTTCTAAACTAAGTTTCAGCTTTATTTCTGCAGCTGGGTCTCAAGTATCTCATTCCTCCCCAAATCACATATCCCACTCCTCCTCAAGTCACACAGATCTAATCCTGGGACAAGGGATTTTACTGAAATGTCTACAAATGTGGCTTTTGTGCCCTCAGTGAGCTGCCAGGTAGAGAGCAATTTCAGGCTTTGGGCAACAAAATTTTGGACTGTGCTGCAAAACAGATGCCAGTAATACAAAGCAGCTGCTGGGGATGTTTGAGGTAACTTTGCTGCAGATAGATTTGAATAACACAAATGCCCAAGAAGAATTCAGCAAATTTGAGCAAAAATGCAGAGAAAGGCAGAAAAGCTAACAGCAGGCCAGAGATACTGACTCACAGCAGAAGCCACTAATAGTCCAACACAGATATTTTAAGAAGACCTCCATGATCCTTCTGGTAGCAACCTGATCCACTGTACAAACGTGTCTGAATAGGGTGTTTGCCAAGGAGTGGAGAACTGGTCCATATGGCTCAGGCAGGAACATGGGATGAAATATCAGAGACAGCTTCCTGAAACGAAGATATTCTCAGACAGGGAATATTCCTCAAAAGGACATAAGTGAGTATCACTATCGTGAGCCTTGTCCTGATCAGGGCACCAGGACAGCTTCAGCTGGAAAGGTTCTGA